>NC_141924.1:23994131-24145646 GCF_057802395.1 Ceratotherium simum simum
TGGATAAGGGCTGTGGGAAGAGGCAGATGCCCCCCAGCCTCTACCAAATAACAGGCAGGACCACCCCACGTTTAGCTTGGCACATGTCTGAGGCACATACAGAAGTCTGTGGCTCAACTTCCTGAAAAGAGATGGGGCAGAGGTAGGGAAGAACCTTGTAGTCTCAGTAGTAAGTCCAAGTCACCAGCGTTGGGCTCTGACTTTGCCCACACCGTGGCATTTAACCTGTCTCTTATACACAGCCAGTAAAATCGCTAACATGGAGTCATAGAGACTGACAACCGTGAAAACATTTATAGCAAGGAAATTTCATACATCAAATCAATAGGAATCTAATTTAAAGCTTCAGAATCAACACTTTTTTCATCTGTTCAGTACATATCATCCTTTCCCATATTATATGTGCAATTTTTGTTATAAAGTATGACCACAAGAGTCATTAAGCCATTATAATTATTAAACAAGGCACTCATAATCATCACCTAATCATAAGCCTTCCTAATCAAGATAGTCCCCTTACTTGATATGGTTTTAATTTGTAAAATGCCTCATTGACATATCTAAATGTTGTGACAAATTAATAATAACCAGCTACTAGTTATATCTATCAATCTACAGTTACATGTAGATATAACTGTATTTTAAGTAATAACAGAACAGGCATCCCTTTAAATAAGTTAAACATATTAACAGTGGCTATGCTAGCTCTTCTGTGCAGCAAATTTTGTCCTTTATAAATTATTTAAAGTATTTAAAGCTTATAAATATATTCATATGATTTTATAGCTCTGATTGACAATCACTGATGAAATATTATTTTAAAATGTTCTATACAATACAAAAGGAAAAGACTAACCTGGTTATAATGTTTAGATGTGTGTATTTTTGTGTGCATGTGTGGGCACATATGTGTAATCAAATGTGTGCTAGCAGTCATCATAGATGGTTCACCCTACTGTACCAGTTCCGGGGCTATGATTTTTATTGTAGCCAGAGGGACTTTATACTAGTTTTTAAAATGCTTCTGCAGTGATAACGTGGTTGTTGACTGCCTAATCACACCAGAATTGAGGCAAGAAAGTATCAGATATTCATTTTTATAGCTCCATTATAAGATATACTGCCATATGCAGCCTACAAGTAAGTCAGAAGGAACAACCAAGAGTTTTTTTCAAGCTTTTTTACTGGAATACTTGGTTTTAGTGTTGTTGCCTGTTTACAAAATATAGTCATTCCACAATGGGGCTTTCTAAAATCCTCTAAGTTTATATGTACGTGCATCCAGAGAGAAATGGGGAGGTGTAGAGACAGAGAGAAGAGATATAGATAGATGTTGGGACCAGAGTTTCTAGGATTTCTCAGCCTGAGTAAAATGCTCCCTCTTATACTGATGCACTCCTTAAGTGACAGGTGCAGACAAATGAGGAAGGTTGTTTTCTTTTCTTGGTCCTCATCCTCATTACCTACCCCCCCACCCATTTACACGTTCTGAATCCCTATATATTTTCATTCCCAAGCTGTATATCTCCTCTAGGAACTGCAAACAAAGACAGATCAGGAAATATCAGCAGATGTGTATAAGGTAGACATTCTGCCGTCTTTCTGTACAGTGATAGGACTAAGGGATGGCTTAAAGAGAGTCTTTAACCCTCATCTTTATCAGTCCCCCACCAAGCTACTACAAATATGTATGTTAATCTAAGTAAAAATTCTGAGCTTGCCATGGAAACTCAGCTTTAAGACAAGTTCCCCAACATCTTTACCAATCAGATCACCACCCCTAAGGCCTTACTATATAAAAATTCTGGAGCAGCTGCTGTATGTGTAATCCAGTGCGTTTGGGTTCACTCACTCTGCAGCAAGTTAACAATTACTGATCCCATTTAGGGAGCCCAAGGACAAGGCGACAAATTCAGAAAAAGGAGGCTTTTCTACCTCCTGCAATCAAGAAGAAAATCCTATTCCTTGCACTGTAATCTCCTAGTATAATATAAAATACAATATTCTGAACTGAACCTGGAATGTATTTAGAGATATCTTCACTTGTAGAGCTATTAAGTTATTCAATATCTTTTGAGACAGGAAACATTTTTAGAAAAGAGAAGGAGATTAAGAAAAGTGCTAATACAAGGAAATGACATGAGCTGCATCTTAAGAGGTGAGTTGGTGTTCTCTAAGTGGCAGTGGGATGGAGGGAGGGGAAGGTAGTGATAAATTCAAGGCTGAAGGATCAAAGAGTGAAGGCATGGAAACTGAGAAAGTATCATTCCACAAGAGGAGGAACTAAGTCTGCCACGTCCAGCGTTGTCTCCCCAGAGATTAGCACAGTGCTTGTTACGTAGGAAGCACCCTATACATGTATTTGAAGATTGAATGAACAAATCAATGAACAACAGTAGTTTAGTATAGCTAATGGATATAAGTGATGTGTGTGGGAAGCAATAAATCTGAGAGATAAGCAGGGCCAGATCATGATGATCCTTGTAGGCCAATCTCTGGATTTCGAGCTTTATAGACAGAAGGAAGCCTTTGAGAAATTTTTAAGCAGACGAGTAACATGGCCACATTTACATTTTAGAAAAGCACTCTGGGAGCTATGTGAAGGAGGGATTAGAGACTGGGAGACCAAGTAGAAGACTGACGTATAATCCAGGTGAGAGATGATGAGAACCTAATCTAGAAAAACAACAGTGAAGATAGAGGGGAGAGATGGATTCTAGAGATGGAATGGAAATAGGACTGTTAAGATTTGGTGACTGATAGATGTGGCGATGAGGAAACAGAAGGAGTGAAATGTGACTCTCAGTTTGCTAGGTGGTACCATTCACTACATTCAGAAAGAGGGAGACTAGATTTGGGAAAAACAGACTGAGTTCCATTTTAGACATGTTGAGGATCTAGGGAACATTCAAGGGAAGATGACCAGCACGTGGTCAGATCTCTTGGTATGGAATTCAGGCAGGTCTAGTCTTGGTCAGAAGGGTTTAACTTCCAGTGTCACTTCCCAAAATGCTTCACATTACAAGGAAGTAGTTAGAGGAAAATGTTGATTTATCTTTGAGGGAGTTAGAGGTAACACTTGATTAAGATCCTGCTTATTCATTCATTCCACAAATATCCAGCTGCCTCCTCAACATTTTCACTTGTCTAAAAGATATGTCAAACTCAACATGACTAAAACCAAGTTCATAATCTTCCCTGAAAAACTTCTTCACCTGCAGCCTCCTCCCCCCAGCCCCCATCTCCTTTGTTGGAAGCTGCATCTTTCTAGTTGCTCAGGCCAGAAATCACAAATGCCTGGATCCTGGTTCCCTCTGTCTCTTATACTCCAAATTGTATTACAAGCACATCCTGTTGGCTCTAACCTCAGAATATATCCAGAATCTGACCACTCTTCACCTCTTCGACTGCTGCTTCTCTGATCTAAGCCACCATCATCTCTTGTCTATATTAGTCCAGTGGCCTCCTAATTGGTCTCTTGCCTCCACCCTTATCCCCTTTCACGCTTTTCTCAATATAGCCACCAGAGAGATCCCATTAAGATATAAGATCTGACCTCATCTCTCCTATCATTCTTCCCCAAGCTCCTTGTATTCCAAACCTTTCTTCCTGTTCCCTGTTTATCCAGCACACACCTACCTCATGGCCTTTGCACTTGCTGTTTCACTCTCTGAGATGTTCCTCCCCTAGGTAACTACATAATTCACCTCCTGCATGTCCTTCCATAAATCTCACTTTCTTAAAGGGGGTCTTCTCTAACTCCGTATTTAAAACTATACCTCCCCAACATCCTTCTCTAATTTTTTTTCTACAATACATACCATGATCTAACTATGTATTTCATTTATTTTATTTATTGTCTTTTTGCTCCACTAGAATGCAAGTTCCATGAAGAGAAGGACTTTTGCTTTGATGAGTGATTTTTCCCCAGCATATATGATAGCACCAGAATAGAATATTCTATTCTATAGATAGAATATCTCAATATTCTATTCTATAGATAGACTATCTCAATATTCTATTCTATAGATAGAGTATCTCAATAGTCTATCTCAATCAGTCAATAAATATTTGCTGGAAGGAAGGAAGGGAGGGAGGGAGGAAGGAAGTAAGGAAAGAAGAAAGAGAAAGGCAGGAGGGAAGAAAGAAGGAAGGAAGGATAGATTGAAGCTCTATGTGCTGAGCATTATCAATTATGTACAGAATTATAAAATACATGTCCCTGCTTTCTTTGCAGTCTCTTGGCAGAAATAAGACACATTCCCATGCAAAAAGTTAAGTAATAATACAAGTGCATGCTGGGGTCATCTATAACACTCTTGTATTCTTTGGGCTTTTATGAACCTAGGCTAGTGGAAGAATACAGTGACGCTATCTGTTCTCAGATTTCTCTTTCCTTCACTGATGGACGACATTTGCCACAAAGCAGACATTTCTCTACTAAGCTCAGCAAAACCTCATGTGTTTTTCAGACACAAAATGAAATATTGTGAAATAGCATTTACCATCAAGCTACATAAACACCCCTTTGTTCTATGATCATTTACCTTATCTCTCCATTTTATTAGATGAACTTGTTAGAGAAGAACACTTTGTAATGTGAATATTGAGACATTTATAGTTGAAAAGTTCTTTTCATTTGAGGCTCCCTTTAAGTCACTGCCAGTTGAGTGTAACACACTCTTCACATAAGATTCTTACATTTCTTCCCTGTTTCTATTTTCAGCCTCTGTATTTCTCATCTTAAGCCCTCAAAAATTGAAATATGATGGCAATGGAGTGAAAACAAAGAAACAGATCTCTGGTTTGAGGAGTCTTGTCAGTTTACCTGTTGTGTAGAGTATGGTGATAAATGAACATTGGTTGACTATAGTAAGAAACATCCAGCAGAGGCATAGATTTAATCATGTAACAAGTTATTCATTTATTAATTATTATTATTAATTCAAATCAATAAACATTTATTGAATATCTACTTTGTGATGGGCAAGATGCTGTTGATGAAAAGGTGACTAAGACACAGTCTCTGCCCTCAAAGAACTCCCTGTCGGGGGACCGGCCCAGTGGCGTAGTGGTTAAGTTTGCGCCCTCCACTTTGGCCGCCCAGGGTTCGCGGGTTTGGATCCCGGGCGCAGACCTACATACCATTCATCAAGCCATGCTGTGCAGGCGTCCCACATACAAAATAGAGGAAGATTGGTACAGATATTAGCTCAGGGCCAACCTTCCTCACCAGAAAAAAAAAAAAAAAGAACTCCCTGTCGGGTGATAAGAAAGGCATGTACACAGCTGTAATGCAAAGAGAGAGGTGTGTAATGGGGAGAGCCCGAGGTGCTACAGGAGCACAAAGAGATAATCATATAAGAGACCTGCCACTGCTTTCTTTGCCACTTTAGGTGGAATCAGTTGGCCTTCTCTTCATTGAAACAACAACCAAGGCTTGTATTTGCTTTCTAGGAGTCTTGGGGGTTTTTTTTTCCTTCTTAATAGGACTAAATAAAATTAAAATTTATTTACTAAGCACCTACTTTGCCAGGAAATTGTGCTTGAGAGAGATGCAAAAGAAATAAAACAGGTTCCTAGACTTCAAGTGTCTTGAGGAGTGCATGTAAGTATACACATCAGTGTATAATTATTATTTACCTGTCTAAGTGGAATAGATGGGGGTTTCTCAGCCTTCATTAATCACTTCAGGCATCTTGCTAAAATGGAGGTTAGGATTCGGCAGGTCTGAGGTGGGGCCCTGAGATTCTATAGTTCTGACCAGCTCCCGGGTGGTGCCAATACTGCTGATCATTTGACAACACTTGTGAGTGGCAAAGATGTAGACAATAAAGGCCAAAGAACTTCAGAGATGTGGATTTAAATATTCAGGAAAAGCCATATCAAAAAGATGAGACATGAGTTGGCCTTGAAGAATGAGATTGGGAAATATAGATTGGGAAGTTTGCTCAGAGAGCAGATGATGAGTTTGGATTTAGAAATCAGGAGTTTGAGGTGATGGCAGAACTCCAAGTGGAAACTTCTGGCAAACTGTAAGAGATGTGAGGTGGAGATTAGGGGAGGGGTCATCGCTACAGACAAAGACATTAGAAAAGTCAGCAGAGTAATAATTGAAACCATGAGACAGGGATAGGTCCCTGAGGGAGATACTGGAGCAGGCCGAAGGCAGAGGGCCAAGGAGTAGACTTACAAGTGTGTCCTTATTTAGGGAATAGAAAGACAAAACGAGCCAGCAATGCCACAATAGACTGGTGAAAGAGAAAATTTCAAGTAGTCCATTATCTGTACTGTCTACACTGAACCAAACTTTTTGACCCATAGGATTGTCTTAATTGACTTTGGCAATGTGTAAACACATTTGTATTCCATTCTTGGCACAGTCAATGCTAAACTTTGCTGATGTGTCATCAGGAGGCCTGGGATCCAGCCCCAGTTTTGTCTCCTGCCTGTTCTGTGGCCTTGGATGATTCCTTAACCTCTCACCTCAGTGTAAGCACCCGTCAACAGGGGATAAAAATACTATACTATTGCCTAACAGGTGTCATGAAAAATGAAATCACGTAAGCAATTTTAAAAGTATAAATTTCAATGAAGCCTTTTCTAATTCATCCAGGATAAATGCAGTTTATATGTAGTTCTCAAGCTACTGCCCAACTTAGATTACCAGGAAAAAAGACAATTATTTTTCTAATTAAAATAGACAGACTTAGGTTTTTAAATGTATTTTCCAGATTTTTTATTAAGGGCTCATGGTATGCTCAGTACTCTGACAGGCAGCACACCAGATACAGAGTTAAAATCAACATAAGCCCTGCTATGATGGCTTAGAATCTAGTAAGGAAGAAGAGAAATGCAAGTCATGAATAATAAAACATGAATCAATATGTAACAAATGCAGTAAGATTCATATGAACCAAGTACAACTGATGTTCAGAGAAGAGGAAATTTCTGGCTGAGGGATAGAGAGGAGGAAGACCTTGAGCAGAGTAGAACTGTGACAGATGGAGATGACAGGGAGGGCATTCCATGTAGGCCCGGAGGGAAGAGGGCACGGACAGGGCTTGGACGATGGCAAGGAGCACAGTTAGCTCAGAACATGGAACAATTAGGGAAGCAGCAGGAGACAGTCAGATTTGTAAAGGGCACAGATGCCAGGCCAATGAGTCAGGACTTTGTTCTGTGGACAGTGGGGCATGATGAGGGCAACAAAGGACCTCAGAGACCAGAGAAGCAAAGTAACACAATTGGAGCTGTGCTTAAGGTGGTTTGGCAAAGGGTGGGCTTCAGGAGAAAAATGGAGACAGTAGAATTTTGGTGACATGGATGAATTTTTTTTAAGTTGCTCATTAAAACAGGGGACAGAAGTGTTCTATGAAAACTGTCACAGGCATATCCTTCCAAAGGAAATTAATTTCAATGGAAACATGGCAATTCACCCTCCTCTTTTCTGAATCATCCTATGTTTCATAGTTGAATGTGAAGTTCCAAAATGGAAGAGAAATAGACTGTCCACTGAAGCCGTGAAGACTGACCCAGGCAGAAAGCAGAGTGCCAGCTCCAGCGGATCAGAGCAGAAAGGAGACAGGATGAACAGCTGGAGAAGTAGTTCTAAACCCTTTGGGGATCACAGATCCTTTGGGACTTTGCACATAGCTCATACATATGTGAAATTCTGCATACAGTTTCAGGGGGTTTGTGGACCCCCTGAGCCCTATCCACTGAGCCCCAGAAACTCAGAATAAGAATCTCTGAGCTGGAAGAGACAAAATTAAGGACGCTGCCAAAGCACCAGAAGAAATAGCACATAGAAACCCACAATTACAGAAGTCGGGACTACCTACCCCAAATGATTCCAATGAAGCTCCTTGCCAGAATTACCTGGGGGTTATTCCCATGAGTCAGTCAGACTTTTTGGAGGCAGGACTCGAAAAATCTGAATTTTTGATTAACCAAGGTCATTGTGATAAAGCAGGTTTTGAAACCTCTAATCTAATTTCTTTGAGACCACAGCTATAAACGTTCCTAGGCAGATGGGACACTCTGCTGTTTCTAAAGATCTTAGTAGAACTCCTTCAATATGTCATTATGGACTGAACTCTTAGGGAGTTACTACTTGAACCTGACCTTAAGTCTCAGTGCATCTTCATTTGTTCCTTTAACTTCATCTCTCACTCAGCGTGGCCACCATTCCCTCTTGGAAGACAACCATTCCCTCCTTCAGCCTTTCACAATCCCAACCTTCCCCACTGTGCTTGTAGATACAGTTTCTAATCCCATCATCATCGTTATGGCTCTTGACTTTTCAGGGTTTAATGCTAAACCTAGTGTTCTAGAGGCTATCTCTTGGGAATGAGGCATACTGGGGTTCCTACTGGATGTCCCCCTGCAATTCAAGGGGGACTCATTCAGAAAGCCCCATAGATCAGAAAATAAGCAGATTTCCTTAACTGACCCTTGATCTCCATACTATTTCCTGACCTTGATTCTCCGGCCATCTCTCTGCCTTTGCAACAGCAATGGAAATAGCTAAAGACTAAAGGACTAAAGAATAAGAAGGCAGTCATTTAATTCATGCCTCTGATGTCCAGTGTTCCTGGTTATTTCAGGAAGAGACCTATTGTAGAGTCAAGCTCTCTTATTTACCTATAGGCAACCTAAGGCAGTAGTATCCTTTTGCATGAAGATGAAAACCTCATCTTTCCTTTTTCAATTCCTTCCTCTTCCAACCTTCCTCCCACCCCACTACCCAAATTGAGCTACTTTGGACCACTATGGACCAATGATGCTCAACACAACCTCAAAGAGTCAAAATTGAAAATTCGAATATTGAGTGAATTCTCTGGCTTCCTACCTCCTGGTTTTGATTTTCTTTTTTTCTTTCTTTTTTTTTTTTTTTTGTGAGGAAGATCAGCCCTGAGCTAACATCCGAGGCCAATCCTCGGATTGAGGAAGATTGGCCCTGGGCTAACATCCATGCCCATCTTCCTCTACTTTATATGGGACACCACCACAGCATGGCTTGACAAGTGGTGTGTCAGTGCGCACCCAGGATCCGAACCTGCGAACCCCGGGCTGCCAAAGTGGAGCACGCGCACTTAACCACTATGCCACCAGGCCGGCCCCTGTTTTCTTTTTTAACGGTTAGATGACATTGCTTAGCCAGGTCTGGTTTGCTCACAACAAAAGAATGGAGGTAGCTGCACAGACCTGAAGAAACAGCAAATGTTGAGAGGCTCAGTCTCTAACGCTGTCTTCATGTTTTCCCAAACACTTTAGGCTTCCAAACTGCCTTAAAAGTAGTTCATGTTCACACCTCAACCTTTCAGAATATTATCTATTATTCTGTTCCTGATGTAGTAGAAAGAGAAAGAGTGGGAAGTTAAGTAAATCAGGCAGTGACTTGCTGTCTGTGTGTTCTTGGGCCTCTTGCTTAATCTCCCAAGAGCCTCAATATTTTTTTTGGTAAAATGGGCATAATTATTCCTACCTCATCAGGTTGTTGTGGATATCAAGGTGGTCCATGAGACAAAGTACGTAGCACACTGTCTGGCTCAGAAGAAGCATTCAGTCTCACTTCCCTTCCCATCCCCAGCTCTGTTATCTAGATCATTGGCTAATCAGTTTAAATTGCAAGGTGCTAGGACTTAAAAGAATCTATCCCTGAATATATCTAGACCTGCTACTCCAGAGCATAACCCAAGGATAAGAAGCTAGGTGATCATGAGCAAATTCACTTAACCACTCAGAATCTCAGTTTCTTCATCATTAAAATGATGGGTTTGTATGAATAATCTCCAAAGTTCCCTCCAGCTCTCTCCTTCACTGGTTCTACACCAGAGATAAATCAACCGTCTCTGGTTATTACAATGCAACAAGTATTGCTGCAGCTATTTCCTAAGTTGCAACCACAGAAAATAGCCCAGTAAGTTCAGAACAGAGGGGAAAGTATTTAAGGATAAACAGCAGGAGACCTAGCCATTACAACCAGGTAGAAAGATACAGAGAAGAGAGATAACGTTAAATTACAGTTGAAATGCAGGTGGAAATTACAGCAACGAAAGCAATACCAGTATGAGAGGCTAACAGCAGGTTCTGTGATGTGAGACGAAATGCATATCCAAAGGTTTTTAATAATTGTGCTTCTGCTAGAAGATTTGTAATTACAAACATGAATAATCCTTGGCATATATCATTTCTAAAGATAGAGGCTGTAATTCTGTTCCAGATGAAGAGCTAAAGAATATCTCACACCGGTTGGTAAGTGACAACGCAGTAACAACCAGATAATTAAGATGATGTATCAGCAAAACTGGAGTCGAAATATCCCTATACAGATGCTGAATCCATCAACGAGGAAGGGGTATTGTCACCACATCCAGCGTGGAAGCCTGCAGATAAAGGGAAACCACATCACACAAAGTAAAGGGTGAAGACATTACTGCACAAGGTAGAACAGTCATCACTTCAGTCCTACCTGAGTAAACTCTCAAAGACAACAAAAGATAATTTTATTTTTAAAAGGCAGCCAAGAAAAATATTTTTTAAATGAGGAAGATGGTTGATAGAAAATGTAAAGCCATCAATATCGAATTACTGATTGGCGTCGAACCCTATGTTTGGTTGGACTTCTTCATGGTTTGTAACATTCATTGCTCATAAATAGATGATAGGCAAGGCAGGTAAATTTAAGAGTGAATGAGTTAGATTGCTTTCAGGCAGAGTCATCCTTGATTCTTCTTTCTCTCACATCCCACACATACTCTGTCAGGAAATCCTGTTGACTGCCTTCAAAACATATCCAGAATGGAAACCACTTCTCACCACCTTCATCACCACCAGCCTGGATTAGGACTGTCACCTCCTATGTGGGCTCCCTGCACCTTCCCTTGCCCATCCAAAGTCTACTCCCAACATGGCAGCCAGAGTGATGGCTTTCACTCCTCTGCTGAAAACCCTTCAATGGCTCCCCACTTCACTCAAAAGAAAAGCCAAAATCCTTCTTCACAGGCCTAGAAGGCACACAGGGCTCCCTGTTAACTCTGTCCTCCCTTTCTTCACTCCCACCACATCTGTCTCCTTTCTTCTCTCACACTCCAGGTAAGCTCTCTACTTAGGGAATTTGAATTGGCTGTTGCCTCTGGCTAGAAGTTTCTTCTCCAAATATCCAGATGAGCTCACTTAACTAGAGAGTTTACTTGTATGGCACCTTTTGAATGAGGTGAAACGCGACCACCCTGCTTACAATTACAATCGGCTACTCCCATCTTTCATCCTGCTGCTCCTGTCACTTCCTAGTTCCTTCATCGTGCTCTACTTGTCACCTTCTAATGTACTTATTGAGTTTCCTGATTTATTGTATTTATTATTTGCTTTCTTATCTCTTCATACTAGAGGGACCTTTGTTTTGTTCTCTGACATAACCCAAATACCTTGAACAGTGTCTGGTACACAGCAGACATCCGTAATTATTCGTGGAATGAATGAGGAAATATAACAGAAAATCCAACTCAAATTGGCTTGAACAAAAAGAAAATACTGTCCCTGGATACTGTAATTGGAAGTTCAGAGGTGTGGGGGGATCAGAAGGGAGCTTGGCTTCCTGTGATTCTTCAGGTCAGTTATTTCATCAGGCTGTTAACAAGATGGCTGCAAAAGTTCTAGAACCAGTTTGGGGTGGAGGAGAATGACTCTTCGAGACTCTCTCTTAAGAGTGAGGGCACTTTAACTAGAAGCCCCAGCAAACTTCTGCTAGCATCTAATTGGCTGAAATTGAACCAGTCTTTGTTGCCAGGGGAATGGTGTGCAATGTTCTGCCTCATTGGGAAGAGGCATGGAAAAAGTATGCTGGACTTAGCCAAGATTAATCAAGACCCACCCCAACCACATGATCACCTCACAATGAGGGAGGAGTGGGGTAGATGGAGAGGAGGCAAACCCAATGTCCACTCCTCAAAGTTAGCCAGGTAAGATAGGCAGGCAGACAGAAGAGATAGGGGAAAGGATTTGTTCAAAAAAGAAGCTGGAAAACTGAACATTCTGAAAGCATCTCAGTTGATTTGCTGGTGGTGATGCTCTGAATTCAGTAGCACGTGAGCTTTATGATTTATTGGCCTTGCTCAGGAGTTTTGGAAGTGTTGATGTGGACTGCACAGAAGCCCTGCTCAAGTGTGACAGTCTCACACCATCCCTGCTGATCCATATTCACATAGTAAATATATGTAGGAATGAATGTGAAACAAATTTGTTATTGATTCTAGTTTCACTCAAAACTAAATATAACAAATGTTTCATACTCTTACAGTTTGTAGATGAGGAAAAAGCGGTTGGAATATGGAATACAGCTAGTTCTGTTACTTTTTATTTGTTAATGTGTGATGTGGGGTAGGATGGGGGCGTATGGGACATGGAATCTGATATTTCTGCAGTGTTTTACCTTCTGCATAAACAACACAGAAAAGCTTATTACTCCCACTGATTTCTAATCAATGATCATTCCTCCTGGGACTGGCTAGAGTCTATCTCTGGGCTATCTGTTGAAAAAAGCAATGGGGGATGGGAAAGCCTTATCTAATCAAATTAGAAAGGTAAACAAAATTCCTACTAGAGGAATGATTAGGAAGAAAAGGTTTTAGATGCAATTTGTATGCACACTTTCAGGCAAACAGTGGGCAGATTATAACAGGATCATATCTATTCATACTGTGAGCAGCACTTCATGGAAATAAGTTATGAGCAGTTAAGGGTCCTACATGTAAATTCCCACACAAGTGATACTGTGGAGATCTTAATCTCTTACATCCATATAGCAAAAGAAGAGCTTGACTTTTTTTAACTCCAAAATTATTTCATTCTATGGTTTGATTCATTGGATAGTATTTTTCTTTTTTCTTTCTTTTTTTTTTTTTTTTTTTTTTTGGTTGGGGGAAGTTAGGGGGAGCAGAGATGTGACAGGGACATGGTTTTAAAATGACTTACTAAATTTCCTAGATTGTACGTATATATAATTATATGTATATGTAGTTGTGGTAGGAGGAATAACGGCCCCCAAAGAAGTATATGTCCTAATCCCAGTAACCTGTGAATATGTTAGGTAACATGGCAAAGAAGAATTAAGTTTGCAGATGAAAATAAGTTTGCTGAACAGTTGACTTTAAAATAAAGAGATTATTCTGGATTATCCCGGTGAGCTGAATGTAATCAAAAGGGTCCTTGAAAGTGGAAGAAAGTATTGGAAAAGGGAATCAGAGAGATGGCAGCATGAGAACTCAGCCTGACGTTGGTAGCTTTGAAGATGAAGGAAGATGGGGATGACCCAAGGAAATTGGGCAGCTTCTAAAGATGGAAAACTCAAGGAAATGGATTCTTTCCTAGATCCTCCATAATAGAATGTGCCTTGCTGACACCTTAATCTTTGCCCCGTGAGATTCATTTCAGACTTCTGATCTACAGAATTGTAAGATGATAAATTTGTGTTGACATTAATTTTGTAGTAACTTGTTACAGCCATAGAAAACTAACACAATTATCATTTTATAGAATCACACATTGCAAATAGAAAGGTGCTAAAACAGCCTGGAGTTCAGAACATTCTCAGATGCCTAAGAAAATAGATTAAAGGCTGAACAAGATCCAGTCCAATCCGCCTTATCAAACTGGAGCACGTTTCAAGAATTGAGCTCTGCTATCTGTGTTTATGGACACTTTAAGAAATAGGAGCGTACTCCCCAGTAATCACAGACCAGAAGATTGCTGAACAGAGTGTACAATTGTAAGAATGTAAAAGAAAACAAGAATTTTATTTGCTTTTCATACAGAGGCAGACTCTTATGCCTATAATCTCTATTTGCCTGAATATAAGAAATCTTGTCCTGTTTTTAAAACTATGAAATTTTCTCATTTAAATTCTTCAACATTTTTGGATGAGGTTTTGGTGTTGTTTCTGACATTGACTTTCATATTTAAAGATGATAACCGACAGAGTTACCATCTCTTGGGGTGCTTGACGCCTAATCATCCCGTCTGTATTGAACAAAGACTTATTTGACCCTCACTGTGTGCAAAGCCCTGCGCTAGCAGGTGGAGCGCAACAGTGAACAGGCTACATTCAGCCCTTCCCTTCCCCGAGCTTAAAGTCTAGTCGGGATGCAGACTCATATGAAGGTCATTACAACACAGCGTGAGAAATGCTATAATAGAAGAAGGACACTGCTGAGGGGCGCCTAACCCGGACTTGGCAGAGTTGGGGGTGAATAGCTGAAGGCAAGGATTTCTAGAGAAAGCAGTCCCTCGTGCACTGCCTTCCTCAGATGGGTGATTGATGGCTGCAGAGCCGCGTCTTGTCCTTCTGTCTCTTTCTCCTGGTCAGCTTGAAGCCCTTGCTCAGGGAGTCACCCTGTTCCTGACTATAGAATGGCACATTGGCCATTCAGAAACATCTTGGAAGAGGAATTCAAACTATCTTTCAAAACTGTGCCTCAATATGTTTTTTAAACTACCATATAGTTCTGGCTTTTTATTTTTAAACTTGCTATGCCACAGCTGGCCAAATAACCTTTTGCTTACCTTGCTCTCTATATACCCTGTCCATCACATTTTGCTAATTCCTAATATAAGAAAAATAATATTTATTTTTCTAGCTACAAAATAATACAAGTTCATTTTAGAAATTTAAGAAATTGCAGAAGAGCATAAAAAAAGTGTTTGCCCCCGTAATCCTACTACCCTGAGGGCATCTTTTTAAAGCACATACAGTCAATCCTTATTTGCAGATTCCATATTGCAAATTCACCTACTCACTAAAACTTAATTGTAACTCCCAAACTAATACTCTCAGTGCTTTCCCAGTCATTCATGGACCTGCACACGTGCAGAGTTGCAAAAGTTTTAAGTAACCGATTGCGCACTGTCCCAGCAAGGTTGAACAAGGCGACGCTCTCTACTTGTTTCAGCTCTCATGCTGTAACAAGTGTCCTTTTTGCGGTCTACTTAGTTTTTTGGCATTTTTGTGCCTCTTGTTGGTGATTTCATTGTTCAAAATAGCCCCCAAGCATAGTGCTCAAGTGCTGTCTAGTGTTCCTAAGCACAAGGCTGTGATGTGCTCATGGAGAAAATACATGTGTTAGATAAGCTTCATTCAGACTTGAGTTGTAGTGCTGTTGGCCGCCAGTTCAGGGTTAATGAATCAACAGTACATATTAAGCAAGGTGTCTTTAAACAGAAACACACATAAAACAAAGTTATACATTGATCAGTTGACAAAAGCTGACTTTTGCAACCAGAGGTTGTATTTCCCCTGGAAGCAATGATTCAGTATTCGCTAATTCAGGGTTCACAGTGACGTTATAAAACATAACTACCGCAAGTTAGTAATCTACTGTACCTTCTTTATGCCAAAAAAGAAATCATACCACATGTTAATTATCAGATCCTACCTTTTTTTTCACTTCACTTTACATCCTGAACACTTTTCAATGTTATTAAATATTTTTTAAGTACATATTTTAATGATATATTCGACCAAAAGGGTCTCCATGATTTGTTCGTTTCCCTCTTGCTAGATGTTAGGTTATTTCCAAAGATCCTTCTTGTACATACATTTTTGTGTTTTTCATTTATTCTATTTATTGACTACCAACTATATTTCAGGCCTCATGCATAAGGATACAAAAATAAACCAGACAGACCCCAGTCTTTGCCCTCCTGAAGTTTATAATCAACTAAGAGGGACAGATAATAAACAAGTGTTTACACAAACAATGCATAGAATAGTAATAAGTGCTAATAGGGACAAGTACAGGAAGCTACAAAAGCACATTAGAGAGCCTGATCTTAATGAGCGGGAAGCTCCCTGATGAAGCGACATTTTCAGCTGAGCCCTGAAAGAACCCAGGACTGGGACATAGTAGACTCCTAGATTAGAGGTAGAGGAAAGGGGTTTTTCGTCTCTCTTCCTCTGTCCCTCCTCACTCTCCCCACAGCACAAGCCAAATGGTGCATCAGTGAGCTGCACCCTCCGTGTACATGTGACCACAGAGTCAGGCTCCTGTCTGGCTGCCTGCCCACATCCAGTACCACCCTCTGTCCCCACCCCACCCACAGAGGGAAGAGGAATTGGGGGACATCAGGCTAGGCCAATGGACGCCTGCCTGGATGGGATCTAGTACCTAGCAGCCACAGGATCTGGCTGGCAGAAGAGAGGGGTCAGATGTAACCAGGGTAGGGCCTGGACTCAGCTGTGGGGTGAGGCAAACAGATGTGCTACAATTTAGCACTGGCTAGGGCTACCACAAATACAGTCAAAACCCCCTCCTCCATGCCCTTTCCCCCAATAGAGCAGCTGCTCAAAATCATCCTTCGCTGTTGTTTGAGAGATCAAATTCAGAGTACAAATGGCCCTTTAGGGATGTCAGTGTACAATGTGTGAACAAGTTAGTAGCATTCAAGTCGAGAACCAATTAAAAACATTAGTTGACCTCATTCCATGCAGCATTAAGGGCAGCATTACTTTAAGAGGTCCAAGTGTCCACTTTCCCAGGGAACTTTGAAACCTTTTTTTTTTGAGTATTCCTCCAAGAAATGTGTACACAGAACTTGAGACAATTAGAACATCAAGGAATTGGAATGTGCAAAGCTTAGTTATTTGGGGATTATTAAGGAAGTATCAGTCTGAATTGTATGAAGCAGAATTTAAAAGAAACGCAATTTGTGCTTTCCAAAAGATTAACACAAAATCTAACTGCTAACTAGCCATTGCCACTAGAGGTCCCGCCTGCCCAGCTTCAATGAACACATGAGACTCCTTTGTAACACATTTGTAACACATGTGACTTAAGTGCTTGGAAATACTTATTCTCTTAAAAAGATTAACTGCAGTAATCTTTGGCACACCATGAATTTACTTAGCAAATTCTTTCTTAACACAAAAGAAACTTAAGCTGGTTATAGGCTAAATTGTTATCAATTCTAAAGCAGCCATGCCCAACTTAGTATGCAATGCAAAAAGTTAATTTCTATCCAGAAGCCCTTGATGTCCAGGATGCAAATTAATAATGGCATATTTACCAGCTATACACTGTAATTCTCTAAAAAAAGACAATGTTGACAACATATGCAGTAATCTTAGTAAGGAGCAAAAACATCATTATAGAAACTTCAGATTCTGTACACTCTGGGCTGGTATTTGCTGATGCTCACCTAAAGTTTTCACCCAGAGATGCAGTTTGAAGCTAATTTGGCATCTCACTCAGCTTTCTAACAGCTCCCAGGTGAAAAAGAAATGGAGATAAAAAGGTGTTAGTTGCAAAATGAGGATCAGGCTTCATAAACTTTTGCCTTTTTGTTTTCTGTGCAGTCTAACTGAGATACACTCTTTCCCAGAGAGTACTGTAGATAGAGCCCCCGCCACCCTGACTATAATATTAATAAAAATAATAACGGGGGGCCAGCCCAGTGGCACAGTGGTTAAGTTCGTGTGCTCCACTTTGGCAGCCTGGCGTTCGCGAGTTCAAAGCCAATCTATGCACCGCTAATCAAGCCATGCTGTGGCAGGTGTCCCACATATAGAGTAGAGGAAGATGGGTACAGATGTTAGCTCAAAGCCGATCTTCCTCAGCAAAAAGAGGAGGATTGGCAACAGATGTTAGCTCAGGGCTAATCTTCCTCACCAAAAAAATAATAAGAATAATAATAATAACCGCTTACAGATGTATCCTCCTTTACAGTTCTCAAAAATGCTTTCCTATAAGTTAACTTGTTAAAACAACACAATTTATTGCCATTAACCCTCACCACCTTCTTGTCAAGGCCTTTTCTATTTCAATACAAATGGCAAGCACATTTTCACCTTACCCAACTCCCATGCTCCATGAGGATCTCCAAGCTCCATGACCTCCCAAAAAGTTCATCTTCTGGTCTGCCTTTGTCAATATCTTCATCCATTCCTTCCAAGAAATTGTTCAGCTTTCTTAGACATGATCTATCTTAGCGAACCCATGCGGGGGCATCTTAAACTCTCAGATTTTCATCCAAGTGACTCAGTAGTTTGGTCTCAATAAATAATCGCAATTTGTGTGTGTGTCTTTTTCCCACCGAGGATGGATTTTAACCTTATGAGACAAGGTACTAAAGGTACTTATAAGACAGGATACTAAATGCTACAACTGCAGTGGCATTTTTAGGAAAAGGACTCACTGTGTCTCGGGTTTTCCTGAGCACCTTTCTTTTTCTATCCATGACACTGAGAGCAATGGTTCTTAGCCCTAGCTGCATATGAAAATCATCTGGGGAGCTTTCAAAAAGCACAGATGCTTGGACTTCATCCCATAACAATTGAATTGAAATTCCTGTGAGTAGGGCCTGGACATTGGTATTTTTGATAGCTCCCAGGTGAATGTGCAGCCCAGGTTGAGAACCAGTGCCTACAGTGCCTGCAAGTTGCTCACATCACTTGATCAAGATTTTTAAGAAAGACATTTCACTGAAATCCAGTGAAATTTGACATATGTTAATAGTAATGACTCTTTGCACTTGCGTGGAGATTTTAACATTTTATAGTACTCTCACAACTCATTTGCTATTTGCATAATTAATCAATATTTATGAAATACATATCAGGGGCCATACTAGGTGCTAGAACAAAAAAGATGGAGAAGACATGACCCTGGGCCTCCAGACTAGTAAATGAAGTCAAAGAAATACACTTCCAGACAAGTTGCAGGTGCCGTATATAGAGTACAATGGAAGTCCAAGGAGGAATTCATCTGGTAAGCCTGGGAGGTTTGAGAAAGGACTCATCCAGGAGGTAACTCCTTTGCTGAGTCTTGAAAGATGAGTAGGGGGTCTCCAAGTAGAAGGTGGAAGGCTGAGAGAGGTTTCAGGAATTTAGGCAGAGGGAGTTGTATAAGCAAAGATAACAAAGCTATGAAACATACTCATGTGTTCGATTAATTAGGTAGAAGGAGAGGTGGGGGGAAGAAGTGAGGCTAGAGAGTTCACAGGGGACTTAAATTTTATCTAAAGAATCTGGACTTTATCGTGGAGGCCTCTGGGGCTCCAACATTTTTTATCACATACCCCATCAATAAAAAATTTTAGCACAACTTCCAACATATGTTTGATTGTTTATGATTTACCTAAATGTAATACTGTGTTAATATATTGCAAAACATATGCCAAAGATAAAAATTTCTAAAAGGACAAGACTAAAAATAACTATAAATGGAAGTTCTGATATTGTCCTCCTTTACTCCAATGAATCGCCTTGCACATCCCTGGAATACATATACTCCACTTTGAGACCACGACAATAGACATGGGGAGTTGGTGAAGTGACTTAATCTATACTTCACAGAACCTGTGGTGTAGGTAGGGCAAAAGTAAGAAAACTAAGCCCCAGAGATCTAGAGTGACTTGTCAAGGCCATGCAGCTAATTATAGCATAGGGAGGCCTGGGACCCACACTAAGACCCAGGCCAATGTTCCTCCTACTGCTTCACATCACCTCCCCTGAGCTGTAGTCCTCACCACAATTTCCTGTGAAGACAAGAGGCTTTGAACAAGAGATAGCTGTGTGTTCACTTAAGTGATCCTTCCTTATCTTGCCAGAATATGAGAGAAATTCTGACAAGGGACCATAAAACATCATTGGGATAAGATTGAATTAGGACCACTGTATTGACATCTAGGAGGGGTGTCATGTATCTGAAATGAATGAGGAATAGAATAGTTTTAGTTAACAGAGAGCTGCCATGTACATGTAAGAATGAATTATCGATTTTTAAAGAAGGCAGTATGGCGTAGTAGAGGGAGAGAACACTGGCTTTGGAGTCAGGGGACCTGAGTTTAAATCCTAACTCTGCCACTTAATATGCTTTGTATGAACTTGGGCAACTCACTTAAGCTTATTCTCACCAGTGACGTGGGGCTGGATAATTTCTACCCCATAAGACTGATGTAAATACTAAATAACCTCTCAATATATGTTCTTTTTCTTCTCGTTCCTCAACAAAGAGAATACCACAAATTGTACTAACCACTAAAATTGGACTGAAGATTAAATATGACTTCATCCTTCTTGTATCGTGCAGAAGGCATTTCAGGAAGTTGTATTAAATTATTATTGCAAATTAAGGAAATGCTTGCTTCTTGATGGGAAAAAATGTTGATTGAACTAGTTTTTTGTATACATAATAGTACTTCCTATTTATTGAAGGCCTACTAGGTGCCTGGGATTTTATTTGCTAGTATACATACAATATTTCATTTAACTGTCATAACACCATTTGCAGCCAAGTATAAATATCCTTATTTTATAAATGAAGTTACTCGGTGGAGTGCTCACGAGTAGAATCCAGTCCTATTTGTCCAAAATCTTCTCCCTTAACTATTACATTAGGTTAAAGGGTATGAATCTAAAACCTCATTTCACAGACTTACACAGAACATTAGCTTCTTGAGATATGAGTATTCATTCCCGAGTCAAGACTGTTTACCATAGCTGCATCTGATAAGTTCAAAATAACACATTAGTATTATTAAAGATTCTGTGAAGCCCCGCAGGAAGAATATCAATTTATTTTTATGTAACCCAAATTTTTCAAATGTATTTGACCATGGAAACCTTTCTGGTTTCAAGGAATACATATTAACATCACCCCGGAACAAATATTCGATAACCACTCATTTGGGATATGCTTATCTAAAGAAACCATACGACTGCTTCCATTTGATATGTTATTTGGTGTTAACAGAAAGCCAAAGACAGATGAAATATTGTTTTCCTAACCCTTTGGAAGATTTAGTAGGTACAGAACAGAAAAGATTATATGGCTCTTTTCTAGAACAATTCCACACAGATAAGCCTTTAGTCTCTGCTGCTTGCTGCTCATCAAACTTGGTCCGTTTCACAAACATAAAATTTGTTTTGGAAAGACAAAACTGAAGGTATTATGGTTCTAAGCATCCTGGAATTATACCATCCTATTCAGGGTAAGCTTTTTAGAACAGAAAGAATGACTGTACTGCATATCAAACAACTCAAGAGAGAAAACATCTCTTCTTATACAAGCGGCTATGACTAAAGAAAGCTCGCCCCTGATAAAGAATTCTCAGTGGTGGAGCTGCAGGGCTGATTGATGAGTGCTGCTTACCAGAGTAGGGAAATTGCAAAGAGAAGCTGCACACAAAACAGAAGGAGCGCACTGTGCTGATCTACAATTCCCCATGGTTCCCTGCCAGGGTCTGGAGGCAGGAGGAGAAGGACATGACAATGGGAAGAATGCAGAGAGAGTGTGGGAGGAAGTTGTAGCCAGTGAAAGCCAGGAAGGCTGAGGGTGGTACATTTGGTCCACTGTTGGACTGAGCTCTGTCGGGCAGCCGCTGAACAACACAATATAGATTTAGAGCTTGTTAAGATCAGATGCACAGGTGTATCCCTTCCTGGTGTATCTCAAATCCACAGAAGGCTTTGAGAAAGTATAATCAGAGACACCAATTTTTTTCTGGGAAAAGTGCCTCTTTATGCTTTCCTTAAAGAAATAGAATTTTGATTTAGAATTTTGAGAAACCAATCAGAAAACAGAGAGGTTAAACTTAAGAGGGCAAACGCAGTGACGAAGGACAGAAAGTATTAATTGAGAAAGCAGCTATGAATGGCTTTTCCTTCTAGCACATACCAAAGTGTCTAGGAAATATTTGACAATATAGGAAGCTGAGTTTGGGTCCTCTTTTTACCCCAGAGGCAAAAATCATGGTTGTAACAGGATATCAATATAAATTTAAAAACAGTAATACTAGGTGTTCTATCTCAGATTTTTAAAGCATTAACCTACCTTTGAAGTATACAGAGCCCCTATTTGATGAAGATATATTATCCCCAAATGTAATCCTAATAGAAAAATAGGAGAAAGGAGTCTCTGTGAAGTTGCTGCTTTGTATTTACCCAGAACCTCACCATTGTCTGTTTTGCCTCTCCATTGTTCTCATCTAAAGAGGTCATTTTCTTTTATACTAAATAAATCTCCAAGTCATAAAAAAAATGATTTTTTCTCCTTTGACTAGTGACCAGAGGGCCTCAAGTTCCTCTGATTTTAAAGTTCTACTTCAGTTATGTTCAAAATATCCTGAATTTGAAAGATATTGTTGATTGGGCTCTTCATTTAAAGTATAACAGGAGATGTTAAACTTTACAGAGCATTCATCAACAACTCAAGGCATCAGTCTTCATGATGGACAGAATCAGGTTGATTTCACTTCCCAGGGTAGGAGAGTAGCCTAACAACTCTGATTATCCTTGGGCTATTGCTCCTGGTGCTTTAAAAGCCCTTCCTAAAATGTCATTTTCTGTCACCATCATTTTCTGCCAGAGGTGCCAGCATGGTAACTTCTGAATTGTCCCACTAGTTA
Organism: Ceratotherium simum simum; assembly: GCF_057802395.1. Classification (NCBI taxonomy): domain Eukaryota; kingdom Metazoa; phylum Chordata; class Mammalia; order Perissodactyla; family Rhinocerotidae; genus Ceratotherium; species Ceratotherium simum. The sequence continues at coordinate 24,016,536 of NC_141924.1, forward strand.
AAAAAAAAAAAGGTGAAAACCATAAATGCCCAAATTTACACCACATCATTTTTTATAATAGCTTTATTGAGATCTAATTCAAATACCATTAAATTCACTCTTTGAAGGGGTACAATTCAGTGGTTTATAGTGTATTCACAGAATTGTGCAACCATCACTACTATCTAATCTTAGAACATATTCACCATCCCAAAAAGGAACCTCATACCCATTGACAGTCACTCCCCATTCCTCTCTCTCTATACTCTATACTGGATATTTCTTAGAATCATACAATATGTAGTCTTTTTTATTTGTTTCTTTCACTAAGAATAATATTTTCAGGGTTTATCCAGGTTGTAGCATACATAAGTACTTCATTCCTTTTTATTGACATGTTTTTATTTCATTGTATGGCTATACCACATTTTATTTATTCATTCATCAGTTGACGGACATTTGGGTTGTTTCCACTTTTTTGTTTTAAAAAAAAACTTCAGTGCATTGTTGTGTATCCTAGTTGTTAATTTTCTTTTTTTTTAGTTCTGTATGTGAGCTGCCACCACAGTATGACAACTGACAGATGGGTGGTGTGGTTCCACCACCAGGACATGAATCCGGGCTGAGGCAGTGAGAGCACTGAATCTTAACCACTAGATCACCAGGGCTGGCTCTCTACTTTTTGACTATATGAATAATGCTATGAAATCTTCACATACAAATTTTTGTATAGACATATATTTTCAATTCTCTTGGGTATATACCTAGGAGTGAATTTTTTGGTCATATGGTAACTCTAAGTTTTTGAGGAACTGCCAAACTATTTTCCAAAGTGGCTATACCATTTTACAATCCCACCAGGAATGTATGAGGGTTAAAATTTCTCCACATCTTTGCCAACACTTGTTATTGTCTGTCTTATTTATTTTAGTCATCTTAGTTGGTGCAAAGTGGTGTTTCATTATGGTTTTGATTTCCATTTCCCTAATGACTAGTGAAGTTAAGCATCTTTTCATGTGTTTACTGGCCTTTTGAATATCTTCTTTGGAGAAATGTCTATTCAAATTCTCTGCTCATTTTTTAATTGGGTTATTTGTCTTTTTATTATTAAGTTGTAGCAGTTAATTATATATTCTGGATAGAAGTCTCTTATCAGATATATGATTTGAAAATATTTTCTCCATTTCTGTGGATTGTCTTTTCACTTTCTTGATGATGTCCTTTGAAGCATAAAAGTTTTTAATTTTGATGAATTCCAATTTATTAATTTTTTTCTTTTGTCACTTGTGCTTTTGATGTCATATCTCAGAAGCCATTGCCTAATTCAAGGTCATGATGATTTATTCCTGTGTTTTCTGTAAGAGTTTTATAGTGTTAGCTCTTTCACTTAGGCATATGATTCATTTTGAATTAATTTTTCTATGTTATATGAGGTAGGGGTCCAATTTCATTCTTTTCAATGTGGACAACCAGTTGTCCCAGAACCATTTGTTGAGGAGCCTCCTTTCCCCTCCATTAGATTGTCTTGGAACCTTTGTCAAAAATCAGTTGACCATGTAAGAGTTTATTTCTGGGCTCTTTATTCTATTTCATTGATCTACATTTCTATCCTTATGCCAGAACTACACTGTAGCTTTGTAGTAAGTTTTGAAATTAGGAAATGCGAGTTCTCCAACTTTGTTCCTCTTATTCAAGATTTTTTTTTTTACTTTCTTCAGTCCCTTTGCATTTCCCTATGAATTTTAGGATTAGCCAGTTAACCTCTATAAATAAAAGCAGCTGAGATTTTGATAGAGATTGCCCAGAATGTGTTGATCAATTTGGGGAATATTGCCATCTTAACAATATTGTCTTCTGATACATGAACATGAGTTGTCTTTCCATTTATTTAGATCTTTAATTTCTTTTGATGGTGTTTTATAGTTTTCAGTGTATAGTCTTTCATTTATTTTTTAAAATTTATTCCTAAGTATTTTATTTTTCTTGATGCTATTGTATAAAGAATTGTTTCTTAATTTCATTTGTAAATTGTTCATTGTTAATATATAGAAATACATCGAATGTTTGTATATGCGTCTTATATCAGGCAACCTTGCTGAACTTGATGAGTTCTAATAATTTGTGTTTGTGTGTATTCCTTAGGATTTTCTATATACAAGATCATATCTGCAAAGACAGATAGTTTTACTTTTTTCTTTTCAATCTGGATGCATTTCATTTCTTTTTCTTACCTAATTACCCTGGCTAGAGCCTCCAGTACAATGTTGAATAGAAGGAACAAGAGCGAACATCCTTATCTTATTCTTGATCTTGAGAGGGAAGTATGCAGGGGCCGGCCCGGTGGCGCAAGCGGTTAAGTGCGCGCGCTCCGCTGCGGCGGCCCGGGGTTCGCTGGTTCGGATCCTGGGCGCACACCGATGCACTGCTTGGCAAGCCATGCTGTGGCGGCGTCCCATATAAAGTGGAGGAAGATGGGCACAGATGTTAGCCCAGGGCCGTCTTCCTCAGCAAAAAAAGAGGAGGATTGGCAGATGTTAGCACAGGGCTGACCTCCTCACAAAAAAAAAAAAAAAAAAAATGAGGGAAGTATGCAGACTTTCACTATTCAGTATGATTTTAGCTGTACAGTTTTGCATATGGCTGGCCTTTATTAGGTTGAGGAAGTTTCCCTTTTTTCCTATTTTGTCTAATGATTTTATCATGAAAGGGTGTTGGACTGTGTCAAGTGCTTTCTTTTCATCTATTGAGATAATCATGTCACTTTTGCCCTCTAATCTATTAATATAGTATATTATATTAATATATATTGTATTGTGTTATATGTTATGTTATGTTATGTCAATGTTATGTTATCGCGTTGATTGCTTTTTGTATGTTGAACAATCTTACATTCCTGGGATACATTCCACTTGTTCATGGTGTATAATTCTCTTCACATGTTGCTGGATTCAATTTGCTAGTGTTTTCTTGAGAATTTTTGCATATATATTCATAAGAGATATCAGTTTGTAGTTTTCTTTTCTTGTTATGTCTTTGTCTCATTTTGGTATCAGGGTAATACTGGCCTCACCAAAATAGTCCAGAAGTATTTCCTCGTCTTCTATTTTTTTGGAAGAGCTCATGATAATTGGTGTTAATTCTTTTTTAAGCATTTGCTAGAATTCACCAGTAAGCCATTTTGACCTGGGCTTTTCTTTGTGGGAAGTTCTTTTTATTACAAATCCAATCTCTATACTTCTTATATTCAAATTTTCTATTTTTTCTCGAGTCAATTTCAATAGTTTGTGCTTTTCTAAGAATTTGTCCATTTCATCTAGATTATCTAATCTGTTGTCCTACAATTGTTCATAGAACTCACTTATAATGTTTTTTTTTTATTTCTGCAAAGTCAGTGTCCTCTCTTTTATTCTTAATTTGCTAATTTCAATCTTCTCTCTTTTTTTCTTGGACAATCTAGATAAATACATGTCAATTTTCTTGATCTCTTCAAAGAATGAACTTTTGATGTTTTGATCTTCTCTGTTGTTTTACTATTCTCCATGTTATTTATTTCTACTCTAATATTCATTGTGTCCTTTCTTCTTCTTGCTTTGGGTTTAGTTTGCCCTTCTTTTTCCAGTATCTTAAGGTGAAAATTTAGGTTATTGATTTGATATCTTTTTTCCTTTTTGATATAGGCATTTCTAGCTATGAATTTCCCTCAAATAACTGTTTTAGCTATATCTCATAAGTTTTGGTATGATGTATCTTCATTTTCATTATCTCAAACTATTTTCTAATTTCTCTTGTGGTTTTTTTTTCTTTAACCCATTGGTTATTTAGAAATATGCTATTTAATTTACCCATATTTTCAAATTTCTCAAAAATCCTTCTGTTACTGATTTATGATTTTATTCCATATGGTCCGAGAATATATTTTGCATGATTTCAATTCTTTTTACTTTTCTAAGGCTTTTTTTAAGCCTAATATATGGTCTACCTTGGATAAGGTTCCATGTGCACTTAGGAAGAATGTGTATTCTGTTGTTGTTGAATGGAGTGTTCTATAGATGTTGTTAAGTCTAGTTGGTTTGTAGTGTTGTTCAAGTCTTCTATTTCCTTGTTGATCTTTCCTACTATTCTTTCCATTATTGAAAGTGGGATATTGAAGTTTCCAACTATTATTGTTGAATTGTCTATTTCTCCCTTTAATTCTGTCATTTTTTGCTTTATATATTTTAGGGCTCTTTTGTTAAGAACATACATATTTATAATTATTATGTCTTTCTCATGGGTCAACCTTTTTATCATTATAACATGCCCTCCTTTGTCTCTAGTAACAATTTTTGTCCCAAAGCCTATTTTGTCTAATAGAAGTGTAGCCATTCCAGGTCTCTTTTGGTTAGTGTTTAAATGGTATGTCTTTTTCCATCCTTTTACTTTCAACCTATTTGTATCTTTGAATCTAAAGTGTGTCTCTTGTAGACAGCATATAGTTGTATAATGTTTTATAAATCTATTCTGCCACTCAGATATATACCAAGAGACACTATGATTTTTTATGAGAAATCAGCTGTTAATCTTATTGAGGGTCCCTTGAATCTAATGAGTCACTTTTCTCTTGCTTTTTTCAAGATTCTCTTTTTATCTTTGTCTTTGGATAGTTTGACTATGGTGTGTCAAGTTGTGGATCTCTTTGAGTTTGTCCTACTTGGATTTACTGAGCTTCTTGGATGTGCAGGTTAATGTTTTTCCTCAAATTTGGTAAGTTTCCAGCCATTATTTCTTCAAATATTCTTTATGCCCCTTTCTCTCTCTCTTCTCCATCTGGGACTCTCATTGTATGTATGTTGGTACACTTGATAGTATTCCACAAGTCTCTGATATTTTGTTTGTTTTTCTTCATCTTTTTTTCTCACTGTTTCTCAAACTCATTATGCTTACTTGACCTATATTCAAGTTTGCTTATTCTTTCTTCTGTTGAGCTCCCCCAGACCATTATATTTTCATTTCATTTATGGTATTGCTCAATTCCAGGATTTCTATTTTGCTCTTTTTTTTTTTTTTTCCTGAGGAAGCTACCGAGCTACCATCTGTTGCCAATCTTCCTCTTTTATCTTGGGGAAGATTCACCCTGAGCTATCATCTGTGCCAATCTTCCTCTATTTTATATTTGAGTTGCCTCCACAGCATGGCCACTGATAAATGGTGTAGGTCCACGCCCAGGAACCAAACCTGGGCTGCCAAAGTGGAGCATGCCAAACTTAACCACTAGGCCACAGGGCTGGCCCCCTTTTTAAATAATTTCTATCTCTTTATTGACAGTCTATAGTTGGTGAGACATTGTTTTCATATTTTTCTTTAATTATTTAGACATGGTTTCCTTTAGTTATTTAAATACATTTATAATAGGTGGCTTAAAGTCTTTGTCTAGTAAGTCCAACATCCAGGTACAGTTTCTATTGACTGCTTTTTTTTCCTGTGTATGGGCCATATTTTGCTCTTTATTTGCATGCCTCCTAAGTTTTTGTTGAATTCTACATGTTTAAATAATATAATTTAGCAACTCTGGAAATCAGATTACTCTCTAGGGTTTGTTGTGATGTTCTGTGTTGTTGTTGCTGCTGCTTATTTAGTGACTTTCCTGGACTAATTCTGTAAAGTCTGTGTACTCTGTCAGCGCAGCCACAGATATTTATGTTCAGTTAGCTTAGTGGTCAGTTAATGATTAGGCAGAGATTACCTTAAATGCCTTGAACCAATAAGTCTTCTAGCCATTGCTGAGGGGCTCTGGGTGTGTATTGGGGTATGCCTTCAATGTTCTAGTATGCAGTTTACAACTCTGTCTTAGCCTTTACATCCTGCTTGCACAGAGCCTCAAGGTCAGCCAGAGATGAGAGAGTAGGGCCTTCTCAGGTCTTTCTTGGGCGTGCACACAGCCCTATACATGTGCATGGTCTTCTAGATTACTAGGAATGTTTTGGAGCTTTTCAAAGCCCCCAGTGGACATCTCAGTCTCTAGTTTTTCCTATGAAGTGTTTGGTCATCCTCTTTTGAGCCCTAACTAGCATCACTCTTCTGGCAGCTGCAGTGTTAAACAATTGCTGCCGATTGTTTCAACAAATGCCCTGAGGATGTGATATTTATTATAGTAAATATAATAAAAAATTTTGATGAAAAGAATTATTTCACTGTAGTGAGTCTGAGAAGGAGATGATATAAGAGCTAGACATGACTGATGAGTTGTAGTTTGCCACACAGAGAGGGAGGGCAGGTATCCAGGTAAACAAGGCATCCCTAGAGTCCATAAAGGGTTGAGGCCTTGTAGTGCAGGGTGACTAATACCCAGGATGAAGTAGTGGTTGGAAAAGGAGCATGAAGTAAGACAGTGAGGGACTTTGGGTAAGGTAGGACTTGGCTAAGGAAGACTAAGATGGAAGGAAAATCAGGGATTTTATGCTCCAGGTCTGGAGCATATTAAATCTGAGATGTCTATTAGCTCTAAAGGTTCTGATGTCAAGTGGCAGTTGGATATTTGAGTCTAGCTCTTGAGAGAGAAGTCAGAACTGGGTATAAAAATTTGAGAATTATCAGTTTAGAGGTGGGATTTGTTAAGTTACCTAGGGAACATTCACTAAAGCGAACAAATGTGTCATTTACAGAAAAAAATCAAGATTAAGTTAAATTTTAAGCATCATTTTGTATGTAGCCTGAATATAGACTTTTGTTTCTCCCTTTATATACCCCAGTTTCACCATCAGTATTTTTCTGCTGCTCCATTTTAAACTAGTTAGTTTCATATTGTTACTATTAACAGTAATAGCCATTAAGTGCTTCCTCAAGGCAAGCAGTGGACACAGAATTGTTTAAGAAATGTCCTCTTTCTGTTCTTATGCAGAAAGCTTATCAGCTGTAGAGTTCTACATTATGCCATTCTGCTGTAGTTCATTATTCTTAACAAAGAAAGTGTTGGTTGCACATAATGGAACTGTATTTTGCGTGTTATGGGTCACTTTGGTTTGGAAAAATAGTTAAGCAATCACTTTTTGTCTCCTTGTCCCGGCTGGATTTTAAATATTACATTCTTTGGAATAGGCTCAGCATTTGCATTAGCAAATAATGTACTTTGCCTTCCTACTCATTGAACTATGGAAATTAGCCTGCACTATTATTTGACAGTCTATTTCAAAACAATGTCTCAGTTTGGGTGAGGGAGTGGGGGGAATAATTTCCCCATGTGGTGGAGGCTATTTAATGAATTGATTAAGAAACACAAGGAGCCAACCTTGATTCTGAATTCCTTTCCAAAAGTCCTGAAAGCTTTCCTACAGAAGGAAATTTTCGTCTGACACCATTAGATACCACAAGATTTAGCAGAGGGACTGCATGACCTCAAAATAAAACTAACTATACCAATTCTATATTGTGTCCCTAATGCAATGTGTCTTTGGGTTGGTGGTGTACAACAACAAGGTAAAATTGGCCTGTGAGGAACAAAAAAGGAAGGAGGGACAGAGGTGCCTTAGGAGAAGTTACTTGAGTTTCCTAAAGTCAACTACATAAAAAAAACACTTGGAGATATTATATATGTTCAAAAGTAAATACAGCCTTTTTGCATAGAAGGGAATAGAGAGGGAAAGAGAAATAGAGTCCCATGAGAAAAAAACATATAGTATTAAAACCTGTATTATCTACCTTAGTGAGCAGAGAAATGAATGATAATGAAAAACAATGATACGTCTTTAGACACTGGAAGGTTACTCTCTGGTAATGTGTGAAAAATAGCAACATGGAAGGCGTATTGGTGCATTTAATCTTGAAATCATGTTACAGGACTTTCTGTGAAGGGGGCCGCATGCAGCCTCAGCACTGCAGTGGTGGTTCTCTGCTTTAACTAGAGTACTGCTGCTTCCTTTTTTCCTGTCTTGAGGGAAGAATGGGAGAAATAGGGAAGGTCTAGGCATAAGTGGCAGCATCTAAGTCTGGGGCCCACCATGCCCAACTCTCCACTTGCTTTCATGTTTGTTGCTTACTTGCAGCCCAGTGGGAACTGAACAAGAAGGCAAAGCATAAACCTATGCTTAATAAACACAAAAATAAATGACTTCTGGGAGATTTCTCTGAGTGTCCCCCAGAGGTATTAAGAGCAAAAAGGACAAGGAGAAGAGAGGCGTTAGAAGAAAATAAATGGCCCTGATAAAAGTAGAGAAGATGAAAAATGAGAAATGGCTATTATTTAGGAAACTAAAGGATAACTCTATCAGGCTCTACTTCCTCTTGATGCTGGAACAAAGTCCTACTTTTCCCCCCTTATCAAAGGAAAGTGGGAGATGTTTTTTCTTCAAATATTGACTGGTGGGTGTAGCAGTGACAAAGTGATCAGCAACCACTTTATCAGTTACCCAAGAAGTGTTTTCTACAAATTCACTCCGCATTTATAGTGTGCCTACTCTATTCGGGTGGGAAGTATGTTTTTTGCATTTGTGTGTAAGTTGCAGGACAAAAATCATTGGAAACTAAACCTTTAAGGAATATTGAGTTTATTGAATAAAATTGTTTAAAACAGGCAAACCAAAGCCTTCCTTCACACATCAGTAGATCATCTTTTGGTACTGAACTCCTCTGAGACTCTGAGGAACAGAACTCTCAAGGAATCGACTATTATGCATGTTAAGAACTACCATGTTTTTCTAAGAATTTCTAAGAAGGTTTTATTTTTACACAAAAATCTACAAATAAATCAGAACTTAAGTGTGTATGCAACATTCATGTTAAGATCTCAAGAGAGAGTCTTATCAATTTAATTCCTTTTCTTATGCAGTGACATAATTACACTTACCTTTCTGATGCAGTAATTAGAATCAGTGTACAGGAAGCAGGGATTTGTGTTGTCAAAGGAAAGCCTACAATGCGTGCCAGTTATGAACCAGGGATCAAAAAACTCTCACTAAAAAACACATAGATTCCATGATATTCAGAGTGCTAGAGGAATCAAAGGTTAAAGTTATAAGAAAGGACGAGATGTGTATATTTTGAAGTTGCACAAAAATGTCTCTCAGGGTGTGATATTATTAAATATTAACATCACAAAATAAAATTACAGAAGACTCTAAATAATGAAAAATACAGCTCTCAAGCAGAGATGCCACTTGAGGGTAAATACACCAGCACCAAACAATTGCAGAGTAATTCTGAATGTGCGAAAGGAAAGGACTAACTGAATCATTGCTTCCTTGTTGATATCTTGAAGTAATAAAAATTGCAAGAGCAGAAAGCCCTCACATTTGCTCGAGGTTATAGGAGGAAAATATTTTTGTTCTGCAGATGTTTTTTCCTTTAAGATCCATTCTGAAAGATATAGAAATTTGGTTCAGACTGAGGAATTTATTAAAATCTAGGACTTTAACCTCACTGTAACAAAAGTTCTATACTAAATGTCAAAAAATCTGTTCAAATTAATCCTTATAGTTACCATCCTTATAGATGTAAATACTCATTTACAATCAAAATTGAATTTCCTCTAATTAATTTCCTCAGTGAACAAAATCGTTAAATAGACAACTAAAGCAAACCAAAGCCAGCAACAGATCACAGCAGCGGGTCGTCTAGGAACCCTTTTCATTCACCCCCAACCTCTCTGCATTTTGTGTCAGAAGTGTAGAAGACGTAGGCGTGGTAAAATGAGTCGAGTGATGTTCCTTAGATACGGTTATGTGTCACTTAACGATGGGGATATGTTCTGAGAAATGCATTGTTAGGCGATTTCGTCATCATGCAGACATCATAGAGGGTACTTACACAAGACTTGGTGGTACAGCCTACTACACACCTAGGCTATATGGTACTAATCTTATGGGACCACTGTTGTAGATGCAGTCTGCATTGACCAAAATGTCGTTCTGCAGCACATGACTATAATGAAAAGTCCCCTAAAGTATCAAGCATTTGCTTTAAAACCTCATTAGAACACAGCAATAATTGGCAAAGTCTAAAGAAAACACACTGAGCTACTTGAAGGAGTGGTATAACATAATATAACTACTAAGATGATTTCCAGGTGGAAAAACAGTGGCAAAAGCAAAGAGGAAAATCATGGAATGCATGCATGAGATCTGAGGTGATTCCTTTGACCCAATATCATAAAAAGAGCAGTGCAGTCACTTTGCAATTCCATTAGACTATGAGTTTATTGAGGGCATGAACTATATTATCTCAGCCTTTAGAGTGCATTATGGCGTATGGTATAAGCTTTGACATGTGTTAAGTGCTCCCTAAATTTTCAAGTAAATGGAAAGCAGGCAGAGAGAGAAGAAGAAAGGAAAGAAGGAAGGAAGAAGGGAATTTAAAAGGAAAGAAGAAAAGGAGAGAAGAATGGATGGCAGAGGAAGGAAGAAAGAAATACTTTTAACAAAACCTAGTAATTATTTTCTGTCTCCCTGGAATAGCCAAGTAAATTATATATATGTACTGAATCTTGTTTGAAAACTGAAGTTTATACTAACTTGCTGCCATCCACAGCTTATACTGGTGGATGAAATTGCTCTCTAACACTTGGGGAATTTCATTTACTTAGCACTTAGTAAAGCAGCAGACTTTCAGGTATAAGGTATGGATTAAGACCAATGCTTTGAAGATGCACCTCTAAGGAGAGTTCGTTGCAAGTCAGCCAACTGTTTCTGGCTGCAAGCAGTTGAGGTAAGCGGCCCAGGACTTGCTAGGTGTTCTGTGTGCTTAGTAATACTCGTGGCTTTTTGGAGTAGATACATCTCCACACTCACCCTCAAACAATAGCCCCAACAGCCCCCAGAGTTTTATCCAGATCTGGAAGCCCAGCCTTTGAAATACATCTGAAAGTGCTTTCTTCAAGCAACCTGAGTGAACAGTGTGGTTTTTATTCCTCTGTTCTTCAAGCTGTGAAACTTGTAGGGAAGACAACATAGTTGGTAGTCACAGGCATGCTGTGTCTCACTATGTTTCCCAGCATGCATCATACTACGATTCATTCATCCATCTAGCACTTGGGCCAAGTTAGTGCATACATTAAAAAGTTATTGTAAGGAAGTCATAGACCACTGAGCATCAAACAGGAAGAAACAGACAAAGTATAAGCAAAAGTTTGGTTAGAGGCAAAGCAGATGCTATGAAATCTCTCTCCCTAGCCCTGAGAATCTTCTGAAGGTAGAACCCATCCAGTAATGTGGACTGCTTTGGATAGTTTTGATAGGTTTGCTTGAAGGTGAGGGATCAGAGATTATAGAATTGAGTTTGAATCAGGCTCTACTACAGATTAGCTGTGTTACCTTGAAAGACTTCCTCGGCTTCCCAACGTTTAGTCACCTCCTCTGTGAAATGGTAATAATAATTAAAGAAATATAATCTTTTAATTCACTCATTTAACAAATATTTGCTGGGTACATATTTGGAGAGCATCTCACTAGATAAACTCCACAAAAATGAAGACTTGGTTTTGATCACCATATATCTTTAGTGCCTAGAACATTGAGAGTCCTCAAAAAATATTGTTGATTGATATATGTAATTTTAGTATATACAGTAGCCTTCCTAGGTTTGAAATCCAGCTCCTCCACTTAGCTGCATGACCTCAGGGAAAGTTACTCCACCTCTCTGTGCCACAGTTTTCTCATCTGTAAAATGGGAGGCTGGTAATAGAGTCTGCTTCATTGAGTTGCAGGAGAATTAAATAAGATACCATATATGAACTACTTAGAACAGTGTCTGGCACTGTGCTCAAAAATGCTAGTTGCTTTTCAAAGAATAACTATTATTGTTATTATTATTATTAGCCAGCTACTGGACTAGGCACTGGGGATATAAAAATGAAAAAGACGTGACCCCTATGCTCAATGAGTTTGCGTACTGGAGGATCCAACTAGTAAGCAAGACTTTCAATTATAATACAGATATAATATCAGTGCAACAGGTGACTATGGAAGTAAAAGCAGGTACTTCACAACACAATTTGTGGAATCAGTGAGTACTCCCTAGAGGAACTGGTATATGTGTCCTAAAGTCAGTTTGTAAAACTAAATCCTCCCCTCCTAATGGTAAAGAAACCTGTATGTGGTCATCAGGAATCGTTGTCCATTAGAATTTCTAGGGGAATCACAGGACATATGTACCAATATGGCTCCCTTTCTCTTCCTTGACTTCACCTCCTGTGATTTTTACATTATGGTATCAAGTAGGGTGTAGAAGACCTGCTTGTAAGATGCCTTCATTCCTCTATAGACCGAGCTCTAACACAGGCTTTCAAACTGTGTTCCAATGAGTCCTGGGGTTGTACAGACATCCCTTGGACACAGCTCCCTATAAGTCACAGGAAAACCGGACTAAGAAAGGATTGCCAGCACCTCCACCCTGCATTTACCATAAATATGGGGATTTCTGTATGATTTATTTGGAAAAGGGCACTCCACTATGAAAATTAATAATAATTTTTAAAAGTTTAAACTACACTGGGCCGGCCCCTTGGCTTGGCGGTTAGGTGCACGCGCTCTGCTGCTGGCGGCCCGGGTTCGGATCCCGGGCGCGCACCGACGCACCGCTTCTCCGGCCATGCTGAGGCTGCGTCCCACATACAGCAACTAGAAGGCTGTGCAACTATGACATACAACTATCTACTGGTGCTTTGGGGGAAAAATAAATAAATAAATAAAAATTTATAAAATCCACTGCCTTAGAGACTCTTTTGAGAAGCATCTTCTCAGGAAGAAGATTCCCTGCTCCCAGGAAAGGCAAAAGCTTGGTGAAAGGAGATTTTGAGAAGCTTCTAAACAGGAGCTTTCTCCTTGGCATATTTCCCAGCCTTCCATGGAGAATCAAGCTAGATATTTCTTTTTAATGCAATATTGTAGGAAACATGGTCCAGTAAATAAAACATCAAATTTGGTGAATGGTAAAATATTACAAATCCTCTTAAAGTATTGATTCATGATTTTTTACTTGGTTTCAAAGTGGATCACATATTCTGAAGAGTAAACATAAGTTCACATAAAAAAGTTGTAGTTGCAGTTTCATCTATATTAAGAAAGAAACATGGATGAATCCATTGAGTCTACTCCACTTGTAATCATTTTTCAGGTCCAGGCTATTTTTTATATCTTTGAAGGTTTAGAGAGTTGTTAGGTGATGAAGGATACCAGGAGTTTCTATCTTCATCTCTCTACAAGAAGCAAAATATGGTATCAAATCTGAAATATTCCAAAAGCCTGTCAAATTTGAATAGTTATATCATAAACATATCCTGAAACAAGACTAATAAAAACCATTTAACGAAAATACTTCCATTACATTTTAATTTCATTTACTAATACTTAAGTTAGCACAATTATCCCTCAGATTATTATAATATATAAGCATCTACAAGGAAAGCGAAGCAACACATGTTGAATGTGTACTATATACTAGACATTTTACATATAGCTGACCCTTTAGTGTGTAGTCATTGTGGAATTGATGAATAAATCTTTACCATTACCCAGCTCTTTTTTACAGTTGAGGAAACAAGTTCAAGGAGATTTCCCAATGTTTCAGGTCCAATAAGAGCCAGGAATGAAACTCAGTTTGTCTGCTGAGACGCCTGTATTCTATCCAATACATCAAAGTAATTGGTATAATAATTATGGTATTACCCATCTGTTATGAGTTGAACTGTGTCCCCTCAAAATTCCTACATTGAAATCCTAACCCCCAATACCTCAGAATGTGACCTTGTTTGGAGGTAGGGTCTTTAGATGTAATCAAGTTAAAATGAGGTAATTGGGATGGGCCCTACTCCAATATGACTGTTGTCCTTATTAAAAGGGGAAATTTGGGGACAGATACTTACAGAGCGAGAATACCATGTGAAGATGAAGGCAGAGATCAGGGTATTACTTCTACTAAGCAAGGAATGAATGCCAAAGATTGCCAGCAAACCACCAGAAGCTAGGCAAGAGACATGGAACAGATTTTCTCTCACAGCCCTTAGAAGGAACCAACCCTGCCAACACACCTTCATCTTGGACTTCTAGCCTCCAGAACTGTAAGACAATAAATTTCTGTTACTTAAGCCACCCAGCTTGTGGTACTTTGTAAAGGAAGCCCCAGCAAACTAATACACCATCATTTTCAGAAAGACTTGGGTGTTGAGTTAGCAGACTTTCCCCAATTCCTGAAGTTTCCCATTGTTGCAATGGAAAATCTGGAGTGTGGTCACTCTTTAAAGCATGTCCTCTCTTTTACTCTCCTCTGGAACTTGCTCTTATGTTATATACACTCACAATTGCATATTTTTAGAACTGTAGCCAACTACTTCACCAATCAGCTTCCATCCAATCATCACACTTTGAAAGAGACCTTATGCAAATATAAGTTGAAGTTGCCCTGGTCATTAAATAAGTACAAACTAAAAAAGAAAAGAAAAATTTCTCCCAAATCACAAAATGTTCTCTTTTTGACGAAACCTAATTAGATAGTTTTGAAAGACAGGCAATTGGAAAGTGGGTGTTGGGGTCCAGGAGGTACAGTGTGTTTAGGTATCGTTTTGTAAATCAGTACAGATATAGCTTAAGAATTAAGGGTTTCTGATTGTTTATGAGAGTTAAAGTAGGTTAAATTATTCTTATTGAGAACCATGATTTCCATTTAGCAGGAGTAGGTTCTGTACAGAGCACACAAATGAGAACATCCTGCCTGGATCATATGCACTCCCTCTTTGTGTACTTAAATGGGGCTGTGTGTGCTCAATTCACTGCAATGGTTATTGGAAGTCATTGACGGTTGACTCTACCAGAGAACAAGCATTAACACAGCTGAGATCTTTCTGAAATCTGATCACACAATTCTATTTTTTTATTTTGTACAAAATTTTCCTTCATAAAGATTCAAATACACCAAAATAAATTCTAAGTTAACAGAAGAGTTAAATGTAAAAACAAAAACATTTTTTGAAATGAGGGGGAAAAAAGCCAGAGCCAAGTATTTTCCTGATTTAGAAAGAAGAAAAATATTTTCTCAGAAAATAGAAAAAATGAAAAGATCAATAAATTTGACTACTTGAAAAATATAAAACTTCTATGCCTCAAATAAAAATTAAACGGCAGGGTCTGGCCCGGTGGCGCAAGCGGTTAAGTGTGTGCTCCGCTGCGGCGGCCTGGGGGTTCGCCAGTTCGGATCCCAGGCACGCACCAAAGCACCGCTTGTCAGGCCATGCTGTGGCGGTGTCCCATGTAAAGTGGAGGAAGATGGGCATGGAGGTTAGCCCAGGGCCAGTCTTCCTCAGCAAAAAGAGGAGGATTGGCAGATGTTAGCTCAAGGCCGATCTTCCTCACACACACACACAAAAAAAATTAAAAGGCACACAACAAAGTATGGGGAAGTATTTGCAAAATAGGTCAGTGGGCATTGGTCCTATTAAATGAAGTTCTTATAAACCAATAAGGAAAAATAAATGCTCCAATAGACAAAATGGACAGAAGACATGAACAAGCTAATTCACAAAAGAAATACAAATGCCCCATACCGTATGAAAAATATGCCAATAATTGAGAAAATAAAATTTTAAATGGTTAATTGACAAAAATTCAGTGTTGGTACAATGTGCTAAAATAGTCCCCTTAGTATACTACTGAAGAGAGTGGAAAATCAGTACTATCTTCTGCAAAGAGAGATTCATGCTTGTCTCAAGAGCTTTAAAATGTGCATACCCTTTGATCCAAGAACATATTAAAGAAAATAATAGAAATGCTCCAAATATTTGTGTACAAGGCTGTTTATCATAGGACTCTTTGTAACTCAGGAAAAATGAAAATGATCTAACATTAGAGGGATGGTTAAATAAATTGCAATAAATATGTCAAAGTATACCCTACTTCTATGCATTCTTTTCCTGCTACTAAATAGCTTTATCACACACTACTCAATGTTTTCTGTTTACTTACAACTTATGCTTGCACCTGGTCCCAGCTGGCCTCCTTCTACTCTACTTCGGACTCATTTTTGATCATCTTCTCAGTTTCTGTCCCTACAACCAAATGTCTGATTCTCTCTCTACCTTCAAATGTAAACTCCTAAGGGAGAGAATCTCACTTATCTAGCCTCTTCCCACCTTCTCTGGGAAGAGGGCGGGGGCAGCAGGGAGGAGCAGTGGTGGTATCACCTAGCCCAGAACACAGCTGCCTGGTGAGGAAAGGGTCCTTTACAAGGGGACTGTAACGTGGTAGGTACCATCTTTGTCTGCGTAGCTTAGTTCCACTGCCTGTGTATACTCACATCAAAATAATATCACACTGAACTCAAAGAGATGCTCTGCTTGTTTTCTTTCATCATTTTACTTAGAAGTGCAGAGACCCTGATTTGTTTAATTTGGTAACCTATTATGGTGCCTGGCACTCAGTAAGTGTTTGTTGAATGATTAAGTTGTTATAAGAATTAACGGAAATAACGAGGGTTAAGCACATAGTGTGATGCCTGGCATGAGGTAGCTGCTCAGCAAATGCTCATTCTCTCCCTCCTTCCATCCTCATTCTCCCAAATCCCATTCCTCCTTTGTTCATGCAGGATTTGCTTCACTAAGTGGTCCCCAGACAAGAGCTACTCACTAAGCTCAGAGCTGTAAGACATTTATGTTATCATGAGATTCATTAACTGGGATAAATAACTCTTCACCCTGAATGCTTAGAGTAGTTCAGCTGATACTAAATTAAAAACAAAGCAAAAGCCCCCCAAACTTGTGATTTTACCTTTAGTTTTAATTTAACTGTTCAGTTTTTTTTTTTTTTTCACTCTCTTCATGCATCTGGGAGCTGAGCAGACATAGAAAGAGATGCTAAATCACTGAGCACCAGACAGTGATGTGCTGTTTCCTTTCATTTAGCTGAGACTTTGAGTCGGTGAAACTTTAGGTTTGCAGGAACACTGGCTCTCTGGAGCACAGCAAAGGAGGGAGGGCCCTGACATTTGTAAGGTAGTGTACAGTGGAGATTGAGACCTTGGGATCCAGACTGTCTGGGTCCAAAGACCCAGTCTTGCCACTTGTTAGCTATGTGACATTGAGAAAGTTGCTTTAACCTCTCTTTACATCATTTCCTCCATCTGTAAAATAGTAATAATAGTTGAATCTAAAGGTTGTCATAGGGTTAAGTAAATTAGCATTTGCTAATACCTGGTATATGCTAATGACATGAATAGTCACTATTATTATTGAGCACTTGATATGTACCAAGCATTTTCACAGATATGCTCTCTTAATCTTTGTAACAACACTGAGAAATGGATGGTGGTGCCTCATCCTGTGATGAACAAACTAAACCGAGGGTCAAAGAGGTTAAGAGCTTCTGCTGTTTTAACCGAGTGAGTTTCACCAAGGACCGTGTTCAACAACCATGTACTGATAAGGCTGTGCTGGCCATTGATGGCCTATGTTGTCAATACTTTGGTAAATATTTTGAATATCACCCCTGATGGCCCTCGTCAATTTTTCATGCCCAATGTCATACTGTAATTCCATCTGAAAAGAAAACACTGTTCCTGACCTATTTGGTAAGTGTTCAAACAAGTCTGACCTCTACCAGAATGTTTCTACGTGACTGTTGTTCACTTACTCTGTAGCAATTTGAAATGACATCATTTATTCCTCTATGAAGTTTGTTAGATAGATTACTGCCTCCCGCCACCTTCTTTTATTGCCTCTCCTTAAATGTGGCTGTCAGAATGTAGAGCAGCTCTTCACGCATGTAGAACAGGCTCAGCAGTAAGTTGATTTAATTGTGATGTTCTTTTGGATCAGCCCACTGAGGTATTTGTCTATTCTGCTGTGACATCATCGTGACTTATCTTAGCTGATTGTCTACTCTGAACCTTGGATTGCTCCCTGTGGCTCAGTGGCTCAGCAGTGAATCATTCTTTTTTCCTATGTATTATGACTACAACTTTAGTTACTTCCTGAATAATGGAAGAGTCATGCACAGGGCTTTCCTCTGAGGAGATCAGAACACTTAGCAAACACACATCAATAGTTGTCCAGCCACAACATATCCAAGATATGTGATGGTGGAGGGGGTGTTAAGTAGGAAAGCAGGAAAGATGAGACTTAAAGTCATGGTGAGAGAGCTCCAGAGATTTCCTTTACCCTCAGCACAGTATTGTTCAGTGTGTGCCAGACAGACTGAAGTTGCATCAAGCTGTGGTGGGTGAGAGCTAGATGGGGAGATAGAAAAGCTGGATTTGGGTTCTGCCAGTTCACCACTGTGTATTTCTGGCAAGTTACTTAACTTCCCTGGGCTTTGGTTTTTTCATTGAAAAAATTAATTCGCTCATCTATTCATCCATACATTTTTTTAAGTATATTTTTGAGTATTGTATTAGTTTGCTAGGGCTACCGTAACAAAGTACCACAAAATGGGTGGCTTAGACAGCAAAAATTTATTGTCTCACAGTTCTGGAGGCTAGAAGTCCAAGATGAAGGTGTTGGCAAGGTAGATTCCTCCTGAGGGCTGTGAGGGAAGGTTCTACTCTAGGCCTGTCTCCTTGGCTTGTAGATGTCCATCTTTTCACTGTGTCTCTTCACATCTTCTTCTGTCTATGCTTGTCTCTTTCTTTTCATGTGGCGTTCTTTTATAAGGAGATCAGTCATATGGGATTACGGGCCCACCCTATTCCAGCTCATCTTAACTTAACCAATTACATCTGCAATGAGCCTATTTCCAAATAAGGTCACATTCTGAAGTACTAAGGATTAGGACTTCAACATATGAATGGGGGGTTGGGGGGGGGGCGGGACAATTCAACCCATAACAAGCCTCTACTATGTTCTGAGCAACATTATGATCCTGAGGATAGAGCAGTGAACAAGGAAGACAAAAATGCCTGCCCTCATTGAGCTTACATTCTAGTAGGAAAAGACAAACTAAGTAAGTAAAATATATAGTACGTTAAAGGGTGATAAAGTGCTTTAGAGAAAAGTAAAGCAGAAAGGGGTGGAGGGGGCAAGGAATCCTGGTTCAGGGAAGTCATTTTTAAATAGGGTGGGTCTAGGAAAGCCTCAATGAGAAGTCAGTTCCTTTGAGTAGTCATGAAGGAAGTGAGAGAGCACATGCACATACCCAGGGGATGGGAGAAAGTTGGGGGTGGGCATGTTCCAGGCAGAGGGAAGAGCAAATGCAAAGACCTGGAGGTAGAGGTGGGCATAGAATGTTCAGTGAACAGCAGGGAGGCCAGTGTGGCTGCAGCTGGTCAATAAGGGGGATAGTGGTAGGAAAAAGGGTCAGAGAAATCAAGGTAGGGGTGGGAATAAGGATGCAGGGTAGAATATCAAGGCCCCTGTAGACCACAATAAAGACCTTCTTTGGCTTTTACTCAGAAAGAACTGGGGAGACACTGGAGGATTTGAGTAGAGAAATGATTGCTGAGGATTTAGATATGGCATATAATCAAAAGGGAGCAATGAGGGATGACCTCATGGATTTTGGCCTGAGCAACTGGCAGGATGGATATTCCCTTAACTGAGACGAGGAAGAACAGCAGGTTTGGGGTGGAAAGCAGGAGTTGGTTTTTGAACATATTAAGTTTGACAGGCCCACCAGACAGCCAAGTGGCCTGGAGATAAACAATGAGGAAGTGTCCGCATTTTAATGGTCTATACAAGATCACCAAGTGAGTGAGAGTAGATTGAGAAGAGAAGCAGGCCAAGGGCTGCACCTTGGGCCATCCAATACTTAGAGGTCGAGGGTATAAGGAGGAATCAGCAAAGGAGATAGAAAAGGATAAGCCAGAGAGGTAGGAGGAACACCAAGAGAGTATGGTCCTGAGAATCAAGGAGGAAGGTCTCAGGTCAGAGCAGGGAATTGGATTTAGCGAGATGGAGGTCATTGATCATCTTGACACATCAGTAAAGGGTGGAATGAACACCTGATTGGAATGAGTTAAGGAGAGAATTGGAGACCACAAGTGCAGACTTGAAGAGTTTTGCTGTAAAAGGGGACAAAAAATGGGTTGGATTAAAATCAGATATTTCATACTCAAATGCCTTGAAGTGTCAGGCGGATGATATAAATAAGTGAAGTGGTATATTATGATAGGATATGGAGCAGAAAGTGGAGAAATAAAGAGAAAACGTCCTGCCTAAAGGTGTTCTAATAAAAATAGAAACAAATAATAATAAGTGTCAAATAAAACATATTTCGAGTCCACCAGTAGCAATGCCTGGACTAAATGATCTCCAAGGGACCTTCCAGCCTAAAGTTCTACAAATCTAAGCCATGAGGAAAAATTAAGTCCAGGTCATGTAATGTTGAGCCCCTGAGCTATAAATAGTCTTGCTCCTTTCTGAACTGGAGCTAAGCATTTGTCAGGATTCTCCCAGGATTTGTGATAGAATCCCTTTTGTTCTTAATCGGCTTATAAAAGCTGGAAACCAGAGTTGCAAAATGGAGACTTCTCAGCACCAGTGTCCACCCATCAAATAGACAAATATTTATTATGCAGCCCCTCTATATACCAGATGCTGTGTTATTTACCATAACATTTGAGACCATCCCTGCCTTCAAAGAGTTTATGGATTAATGGGGGAGACAGACAGGTAAACAGACACGTGGTGTGGTAAGTGCTTTAGCACAGAGAAGCACAGTGTGGGCAGTGGAGGATGCACCTCACCCAGGCTAGGGGAGCAGGATCAGGAAGGCTTAAGGAAAAAGGAAAATGATGCCTGGGCTGAGTGTTGAAGGACTGATTGGAGTTAGGGAGCACAGAAAGAGGGGAGGGTGACAAACACGACTACAGTGCTGTGCAGTTAGTTCTCCGGTGGCGTGTGCTCTGGCTGCTATGGCAAGCTCTGGGGATCACTATGCTCAGAGTGACGAAGAATAGACACTCTGGATCCTGACTGCCTTCGTTCATAATCTCAGCTCTGCCACTTACCTTGAATAAATTTCTTAACCTCTCTGCCTTTAAGTTTCTCTATGTCTAAAATGGTGATTATAATAGTATCTACTTAGTAGAGCTCTGGTGAGAATTAAATATATTTAATAAAGCATTTAGAAGTGTACCTGGTACCATGTATGTGCTATGTGTTTGCCGTTATTATCAGGGAAAGCTTTCAGGAGGAGGTAACACATAAAAGAACAGTTTTCCAAACAGAGAACTGGTGGAAGGATGTTAAAGGCAGAGAGAGTCCCACAAGCAAAAGCATCAAGTCAAGGCATCCCTGGAGGTGCATCAAAGGGTTCAAGTGAGGAGAGACCAGAGTTGAGGCTAGAGAGGTGGATAAGGTCAGGATCATATGCTTCTTTCTTCCTTTGCTGGTAAGAAATGACTCAGGCAGGAAGAACTTGAGGGTTAGCTCTGACCAAACCATAGGGAGCAAGTTTGTAGCAGTGGGTAAGGAGGTAGCGGAGTTGCTTTTCTGGGGCAATAACCAGGACCAACCATAGAACAGACTTGTGACCTTATCTGCTTCGCACACACAAGACTGTAGGAAGCGTTATGGAGAATTCTCATTTGGCATAAATCCAACAGCTCATTGACCCTGGATAAACTATGTTCTGTCTAAAAGACCACAATCCCTGATTATGGTCCAGGATGGTGCATTAATTTCTTACAGCAAAAGCAATCCAACTCATGCCCCTGCTCCTTCTAAGGAACCATTCACTATATTTTTACTCAGTAAATATTTGGGGAAAGATTTGTGCTCATAAGCTCAACATGTAGATTAGTTTCTTAGGGCAATACAGTTTACATTACAGCCAGTAAATCCAAACCTCCTCAGGCTGTGGAATGCCTTCTTTAGGTCCCTGAAGACTGTGGAATCATCTCAGTTTCATCATCTTGACTCTTTGGTTCTACAAATACAATGACAGCTGTTCCTCGCAGAGGCATAAATCCGTTTTTTAACCCCAGAATCAAACAGTAAACAGTTTTACAGTAAGTAGTCCAAGAGAACTTTGGCTAGGATCTTGTCATTAATATATAGTTCATCAGTAAGATATCACAGTTAAAAGAAAATCTACTGCAGGATTTTTATCTCCAGATGGTGGTGATGGGGGTGTCATTGAAATCCCGTAGCCCTTCCTCAATTCTCCATATGTTGACAGAGAGCTCGTGCAGACATCTCCATAAATGTTACCTCTGTGTTTTAAGACTTCTGCCAGCATTCTGCCTTACCATTTTCTATGATTTTCAGATTTGGCTCCTTCAAGGACTAGAATGCTTCTTTATTTCATATCTCCAGATCATGTATTGGCACTGCTCCATTGGAGATTATTGGATCCATGATAAACAAAACCACACTAAAGTCAGAAATATTGAACAAATTGGCTGTAGAATGCTTCTCTTGTGTCAATGTAGACATTTGGAATGGTTTTGGCTTCATTGATGTTGATTCTATTTTGCTGTTTGATCATCACATTAAAACTAATTTTAAATGCACTATTTACAAGTTTCTACAAATATATTAAAATCCACTGGATCCTTTCCTTTGCTGATTTACACATTGCTTTATAAGTCTGGTAATTTGCAGTGACGCTATTTCCGAGGTATTCCATCTCCTCCATCTCATAGTTAAACTAAGTTTTCCATTTTTCTGAACTTTCAATATGTTCTCTGTATTCCCCAGTGAAGCTAATTCTTTTTCTTCTGCTCTTTTGGGATCCTGATGATTAAATGTATTTCAGGTGCCAACAAGCTATATCACTGGCTCCTTTCTAATTCTGTCTCATTTCCTCCTTTTTTTAATTATTTACGTTTTAAGTATTATTATCAACAAGTGCAAACATTTATTGAGTGTTCGTTCTGTGGTGATGATGTTGTGCTAAGTAAAATGTAGATACATGGGATGGGAAAAGTCCCTATATATACACTACATGTATGTGTGTATCAGGTTCACTTCCTTTGTTTCGTTAGTTTCTCTTGTCTTGTTTAAAGCAAAACTATAGTTCCGTTTAGCCTCCCTCCATTGGAATTCTACATGCTTTTTTCTTTGTGGTTTTGCTGATAGAACCTTGTTCAAAAAGCACAGACAGGCACAGAGTCGATCAGGAAAAGAGTTAAAAACCTCTACCTTCCCAGCTAACTGTGGCCCACAGGCTGCTAATTAGCTTGATGGATCAGCACCTGGTCTGGTTATGAATGCTCAGAAGCCCATTGGCTGCTGGCAGCTGATTCCTGACTCCCTGAGGTTTGGAGATGTATCAACGTGAGCAGAGAGAGCTGGCACTTGCTTAAAGGGTAGCTGTAGCCAATTATTCATGCACTCCTTTGGACTTGACTTGGCTGAAGGAAGAACCAGGCTTTTAGATACATTTGAGGCAGGCTTTTCTTGCACAATAGGTTGCATCTACCTGGCACAGTTTCCTTTTTGGTGTCATTACAGTACAATGACTAATATTGGTACAATCCTACAATTATCTAAGAGATAACTGAGTTATACTATATTTTTTTCTTATGTTCTTGTTCTTCCTTCCCTTTTCTACTTTTTATTCCCTAGGAATGTTTTTAAAGTCAACTAGTCTTATTCTTCTGATCTCAGTGGGGTTTTTAAATATACATATATGTGTAATGTTTGGTCTATATGACACCAAAACTCTAGATAGTCTGCTCAAGTTTCATTGACCAGGGAGGCATCAAGTATTGGGTATGGATTTGTATCTCTGCTTTGCCACTTAGTAGCTGTGTGATCGCAGGCACGTTTTTTAGCCTCTCTGAGCCTCAGATACCTCAGCTGTAAACTGCAGAGACTAATTCTTACATCAAAGGGTTGTTGAAATGATTATACAAAATCATATTAGCTTCCTTCCTTTAGTAGTTACTACTCACATTGATCAGCCTTCAACATTTGAGTGTCCACTGTGTTCAGAGCCTGGTGGTGGGGCTTGTGAAAAAAATATAAACTAAAGGGAATATACATAGCTACTGTTATACCCCGCAAAATGCATGTCCTGAACAAAAAGTGAGATTACTCAGAGCAAACAAAGAATAATGTTATAACCCAGCATCAGCTCTATGCTCATCTTCCTGTGTATTCATCCACACATGCTGTCTATTTTCATTTGTGCCAACAATGATGCGAATCCCAATACCTCTTTGAGGCACCCCTTATTAATCTAATCATACACAAAAGCATTAGTCAGTTACTTAGTCCTTACTGAAGATTTCAGGAAGATGGGAAGGTGGGGGTGTTTACAGCATAAACCCAACACAAACAATTAGTTTAAAGCCCCATTCAATATTTCCATTCTCTGAAGCCCACGTTGTCACTAGTGTTCTCTTCCTCCACGAAGCCTTTGCCCTTAGTGACTCCTCCTTCTTTATCATCTTCCTCCCGGGAACCATACAAACTCATCTCCTTGTCATAAGTGCAGAAGTTAAGCAACACTGTTGAGTTATCTGAGTATGCCCATGGCGGGGGGGAGGGGGGTCTCACCTTCTCCTCAAGCAGCTTATCAAACTATTTCTTCCAAACAAATACAGTGCTAGAGTAATGCGGGTAAATAAAATTTTACCCATCTCTTTATACATACCCCATCTTATTTAATTCTCACAATATCCTTGTGAGGTAGGTATTGTCAGTTTTACAGATGAGGAAATTAAACCTCAGAGAAGTTAAGGAACTAGCCCAATGTATAAGCCCAACCTTGTATATTTGTTGTGAGGATTAAATAGGATGACATAGTGTTAAGTGCTCGCCCCAGTGTAAGTCACAGAGAAGGTAATGGTGGCTTACTAGCAGCAGTAATAATAGCAGAAGACATAATAGTAGTGACATCCTCGTTCTATCTAGCTTGTGTGGCTAGCATAATGAATGCCAGTGACAGTGCTAGCTGCGTAGTTTGCAGGATCCAGAACGAAATGAAAATGTGGGGCATGGCCAGGGGCAGGGAAGTCAATCTCCCCTTCCCACAGGCCCATCACCCCAACCTACAGCAGATCAGTGGCCCCCTCCAAGGGATAACTGTCTCTAAGCCAGGATGTGCTTGCTATTTGGGTTGTACATGAGGGAGAGGCCCCTGCAGAGTCATCCACCATGTTGCCCACCAAACACATCACGAGTTGCAGCTCAGGGGCAGGGACGGCTCTTGGCTTGCTTATCCCAAGAAGCCACAGGTGGGTGACCCTCCACTCCAATACAATACCTCCCCCCACCACCACTAGGGGAGGAAGGAGGGTAAGGGCTGAACAAAGGCCAGCCCCCCCTCCCCCCCCACCCGTCAATGCCACCTGATTGCTACCCCCCAGGCAAAGGGCAGCAGTGGTTATGCAGTGAGCCAGTGGGGTGGGGGGCAGGGGGAGGGGTCCCAGGCAGCAGGAGGTAGGCAGCAGACAGCCAAAAACTCATCCTAGGAAGGCGGGACCACATGTGAGCTGAGGTTCCAAGCCCCAGCACCTGCTCCACAGTCTCATCAAACTTCACTTACAAAACACAAATTCGAAGTAAAAATTATTTAGAATTAGAAGCCTACAACTGCAGAGCATTAAACCAAGCGTGGGCCCTTCTGAGAAGCAGACCCTGTGGGATAGCACTAGTCACATGCCTGTGAAGTCAGCCCTGGTCAACAACGAATATACAAGTGCTTCAAACACTTTTAACACTATATAAATGTAAAGCATCATTGCTGTCATCACTGCTATGCAATTATATTAGGCCCTAGCAACTCTGTTGGGCATTTACCCAGATTTGTAAGAGCAAAGCAGATCTCTGATACATTTGTTTCTCCCCTCAGGGAGGAAAAATGTTCTCAGCTCCTTCAACTGACAGTGCTCATGCATTCTGAGTGATAGAGTGAACCAGAGTTTTGGGGGAGCATCCTTGCCCTTCCCATGAATCTCCCTTGTAATGGATATGCCAAGGCAGAGATCCCAACTCCTCCTCAGGTCAGATTTGTGAATCCTCCCTTCTAAGCAGGAAAAAGGAACCCCTGCCCTGGAGCTTCTCACAGCCTCCGCTCCCCTCCACCCCCCTCCCCAGGCCTCCAGGAACATGGGGTTCCCTGTCACACACCTTCCATTAACGCAGAACTTGAAAATCTGGGATGCCCCAGTGCCTTGGGTCACTCCTCGGTCTGTAAGCACTGGGCTGCAGCCCCCACCTCCTGACACCTTATGCATAGATTTGATTTCACACATTTCAATAAAGCAGATCTGCAAGAGCATTTTTTATATTTGCAAGAACATCCAGTGATTCAGAATAAAACAGTTATTAAACAACTTCTTGGTCTACATCATAATTAGAAAATGCAGCTGAGAGAAAGAGGAGAAAATGCAAAGTAGAACATTCTCAACCTCCATACCCACTAGGGACCCATTTAGAGCAAAGTAGCAATTTACTAAATGATAGCCTAATGGCCTGAAAGAGTTAATGTGCCTTCCCACATTATTTCTACCCAGAGAGTCATTTCTGCCCTAGGGGTACACTGGCTCATCCCATCCTAGGTCCTGACAGAGTGTATACACGCAGCAGACTGAGTGGATTTTCCCAGCACTGCTCTGTAGACACCACCCTCCTATTCAATAGACAAGACAGTGGGCTCAAGGTTCTTGACGAGCATCCCGCCCCACTCCACCCCCACCTCGCCAGGAACCCTAGGGAGCCTACGTTCCTTTTTTCCTGGGGTCTTTCCTATGAGCCAGTGAGGGTGAAAGCAGCACTACCATCAAGTGTCAGGCTGGGCATTGCTCTGCGAGGGAGGGAATGTTTTAGAGCAAAGCTGTCAACAATCACTGTTCTGAAAAAGCCCCACTTCATAGCAGCTACTGCTGCAGTGTCATGGGAAAATACGTGAGGCCTGGAGTTAGGAATTCTGAATTCCAGCCATGGTTCTGCTACTTACTAGCTGTGCGCCCTTGGGCAAGTCAATGAACCTCTCAGGGACTCAGTTTCCTCATCTATAAAATAGGAATAATATTAGTACTACCAACAACCTCTGGGTTGTTGTTTTGAGGATTAATTGAGATAGTGTGTGAATATATTTTGTCAACTAGAAAATATCTTACCACTGCTCATTATTTATGGAGACAGTATGGCATAATGAAGAAATCATGGAGCTCAGAACCATACATCCTGGATTTAATTCTAGTGCTGTTTGATCTTGGAAAAATTACTTAACCTTTCAGTGCCTCCACAATTTCTTCATCTGGAAAAAACATGGTACTAAAGTAATAATAACAACCCTCCAGGGTTGTTGAGGTAATGCATATAAAGGCCTGGTACATAGTAGGTACACAAGAAATATGTTTCTTCCCTTCCCGTCTCTTTCCCATTCCCAGATACATCTTCCACAGGTATGTACATCTCTTTGTCTCCTGGATCTCAAAGTTGGATTCCCGTCCCCCATGGCTCAGGCAAACCCTGCTGCATCCTCGTGCTGAGTTCTCTGGCTCCCCTGCTCTGCCTCCCAGGGTGTTGGCAGGAAGAGAGAAGGGAGAAACTGATCTTGAGGGCTGAACATAAGCATGTTTTTCTGACCTGCACCCATGTGATAAAGGTCTATGCAAAAATTGCAAGTACTTTTAAAATATTTGCTTTTGTTGTACATCCAGTTCTGTTCTTCATGATTTCTTAATTAACACTGAACCAGATTCAGTTAAAATTTTTAGAAAGGTATAGAGCTATCACATGCCCTTGGAGGTATTGGCCCATCGGTTCATGGCACCTCTTCAGGTAACCAGCAGAGCCTTCACCTTTTCCTACCCAAGTTGTTCCTCCCCTGTTTTTTCACCATGTATCTAATTTCTGGAGGTCATCCTAGACTCCACCTTCTCTCTTGCCCTCACCCTCCATTCACTCACCAAGTCTTTGAGACCCTACACCTTTATATCTCCAGATCCACCCTCATCCTCTTTATCCCCCACCCCGCCCACAGCCCTTACTTCAGCCTCTTATCATTTCTCACCTGGATTTCTGCAGTGGCTTCCAAAATAATTTTTATATCAGAAGGTTGTTTTGAGAATTAAATGAGATAGTAAATTTTACATTTGTTAGCATAACATAGCACAAGGCTCCTGGCTCCCAGTGGGCACAAAAATAAATGGTAACTATACAAAAGTTTCAGAAAAGAAGTTTCACTTCAGGTAAGAAGACTTTTGTAGTAGCAAAAGCCCCAAAGATGGGATAGGCTTCTTCAGTTGGTAATAAGCTCCCTATCACTGGAAGAGTCTAATTCTCGACTAACTCTCTCATTAGAAGTTACAGAGGAGATTCAAACATCAGATAGGAGGTTGGGATAAATTATATTTAAGTTCTTTTCTGAATAAGTCAGGACACTTTTAGTTACAAGTGCCAGAAACCCAACTCAAAATGGCTGAAGCAAAACAAGGAATTTACTGGTACACAAAAGAGATAAAGTCCAGAGGTTTCAGGCAGAACTGGATACAGAGCCTCGAAAGCTATCACTGGAATGCCTCAGTCTCTCACTCCGTATCTCCGCTCTGCTTTCTCTGCACTGGCTTTACTCTTGGACAGACTCTTTCCACAGGATGGCCGTTGGCAGCGCCAGGCATTAAGCTCAGCACCCCAGAAATGCTAGTGTCATCAACTCAGAGACCTCAGTGAAAAGAGTGCTCCTCTTTCCCAATATTTCCAACAGAGTGCTGACCCTCCCTGAATGAACCACTGTGGCTGAGTGACAGAATCCTCTGACTGACCAGGGGATCACGGGTCCTCTCCATGGTCAGCTCTTTTAGGATTTTCTAGAATTACATGGTTGAGGGCTGGAGAGGTGGGTCCACAATGGAAAATCAGACTATTGGTAACAGAAGTGGAGGGACTAGGTGTTGATCAGGAGAAAACAGTAAATATCAACCATGGCTTCCTATCGTAAGATTCAATTATTCCAACTCAAAATTATTTTGTGTTTATTATGTAATTCTTTCTGCCTTTGTCTCTCTAGTATATGTCAACATCCTTAATGTGCATTGCTGGAGAATTAGCATAATGATATACATAATCACCATCAAATGATAGGCTATCTTGTCCTCCACGAAATCCTGTAGAGGAAAAAAGAACTTTTTATGAGTCTGCTATACAAAAAGTTACTGTCCACTCCCAGGTGCATGGGCTCTTCCTCGCTTACACAGCTGATAAGCAAACTAGAAGGTGCTATGGGAATGAGTTTTGCTATTTAGTTCAGTTGATAAGTTGAAGTAGCCTCTTGATTCTGAAGGCTTATGAATTAATACTAGGATGAATTTAATTCTCTGGTTGAATAATTATTATGTCCAGGTATTGTGCTAGATTTTTACATGGGTGCACGCATTTAATCCTAAAACAACACTCTTTAAAGAACAATTATCCCTATTTTACAGATGCAGAAACTGAGGTCCAGCAAGGTTAGCAACTTGCTCAGGGTCTACAAGTAGTAAATGATAGGGCCAGACTTGAATCCAGTTCTGAGCCCACAACCTCTTTCTATACATTATACTACCTTCTTTAGGTCTCCAAGTATGAGTCTCTACTAAGCTGTAAACCATATTTTTCCCAACCAAAATTCAGATCTCATGGTCTGACTCATTTAAAGAGGGCTGTCCTGGGAAATCTGGAATGTATAGCCACTTAGTGGAACAGACATCCAATCAGGTTACTGGAGCATTCTCCTCTCATGGCTAACCTTGAAAGTTGCTGTGAGTGTTGAGCGCAGCTGGTCTGTTGGTTAAAGGTGTTAGAAGAATGAGGTACTTAACACCTGTGCTGTGTAGCTGAAACTGATTCTCAGAGGCTGCTTGTAAGCAAAGGCTGTAAGCAAATGTCTTAGCTATGGCTCAGCGGAGCTGTACGTGGCTCAGGCCTTGAATGTAGTTAGCATCCAAAAGTCCCTGGGTCTTAATTCAGAAGACTGGAGCAGAACATTCCTGGCAGATAGGCCTCAATGTTTACATCCATTCCCCCTGGATTCCAAGCCTGCTTGCCTTCAGGAAAAAGTGTAAGTCCCTTCTGCTCTGGGTTGTGTTAGCTTGGTAGTTAGATCTGTAAATGTGCCCACAGTTAATAGGCAGTCTGTAAGTGTTTTAAATTTGCTATCCAAATAAAGGATTTTTTCCACAGCAAAAGTATGATCATGCAATAAAAATATTAAAATCTGTGAGCATTGAAAGTCGGCCTATGCCTTACTTGTCTTATTAATTACCAGCAAGCCCAGAGTAGAAGAGAGAACCGTATTGCTCCTACGGCAGACATACCAGAAGCTACACATGCCCATTCACCACTCAGAGCCTTTCCTGAAGCCTACTTCTTGAAGAACTCCTTGATTCTGTTGTTCCCCCTGTTACACAGACTCTCTCTCTAACTCATGTCCCATGCCTTCTCTCTACAACAAAACAGCTTTTTTTTTTGGCAGAATCAAACCCTGCTTTCTACATATTAGAAGGTAAAATTCCACAATACCATAATTATAAATCCATATTCATATGCTCCTATCTCTACAATAGCTTAATTCTGAAATATCTTTCTATTAGAAACTTGTTCACGTGGTTGAAAAGATTTATTTGGCAGTGGGGTTTCTCTAAACTTTTCTCTCCTAGCCAGGGGGCCATGTATCACCGGACAGTGTAAAATGGAAAACGTGGACGCTGTCCAGAGTTCTGACCTCAAACCTTCTCTTTCGTAATTCTGCATGTGGCTCTAGTTGACGACAGTCCACTCCCAGGCCTTCCAACTACCAGGAATCAGCTGATAGCAAATCCGTATTTCTTGGCCTTACCTCTCTCCTGAGCTCCAGGTTTATATTCCACCTGCTTTCTACATGTGTCTATTTCTAGAGCAACTAAAATTCAACATGTCTCAAGCTTTCTTTCACTTGTTCAGTAAATGTTTACCTAATGCCTATTTGGGGTCAGGAGCGGAACATAAATAATCACATAAGCAAAGTACCTCATGCAGTCTTAGGAGGAGATCCATATCTAAACAAGTAAATATTAAAAAATTATAAATGTTATATTAGAGGAAGCAAAGTTACTGTGAGAGCAAAAGAATTTTGTCCAGGCCAGGGAAGGACAAGGAATGTATTAAAATTTTCATGGGGCAAGTTACATGTTAGCTTAAATCCACAAAGATAAACTGAAGTTACCCAGAGGAAGAGTTCCACAAAATTAGAGGCCATCTCTAATCTACCTTCCTATCCCTGAGCACCCAGCTCAACATTTGATATCACAGATATTCAAATAAATTTTGGTATAATGAGTAGAAGTATTTTTATATCACTACCTTTAAAAAAACCACTAATATGATATAAAGGATCATGGGATAGCTCTCTCTAGTGAATACACACACAAATAAACAATTTAAAACATGTACATTTTTAAGATTGACTCTAAGTTATCAGAGCTTTAATATAAAGTCTAAAGGTTCTTGCTCTCTCTTACTTCCTCAGCACATTTTAATCCTATTTATATCTGAGGCTACCTCCCTGGACTTTGTTTACTGATCTGAGATATTTCCGGCTTTAAGTTTTGTAAGCTTGGCATTATAATTCTGAAGGACAGAGACAGCTTCTATTTAAGAAGATTTGTGCCATGCCTGCTTTTAAATGATATTTTAAAGTATTTTTTCTTTGCTTAAAAATGCTCAAAACAAACTAAAATCTGTAAAATATGACAATGTAGAATACTAAGATGAGCTAACGTTGAGACAAAAAGATGTCTTATTTTAATTCTTAAATATAAGAGTATTTCTTCCTCCAAGAATCTCAAAGCAGTTCTCTTTAGTCTATAATTCTAGTTGGCTTAAGACCAATAGTCAGAGATGAATTTGTATTACATCATGGAATTCCATGTTTGATCCATGAAAACTGATCTTCCTAGTTTCAGATGCTAAATCTATATAGGTCTATTGAGAAAGGAGTACCTGCCTTTATGTTCATTGTCTTCTTAAGCCAGGAAACTGTCCTCATACTAGATTTGCATGATTTCCCTACATAGCTCCAGATGGAATAATCAACCCTGTTGGCACTTTTCCCTTGTTTTCCTGGAAATTTTACTCAAACGTTAAATCCCTTCCTGGTTGGGGTTACTAGCATTGAAGGTAATAGGTATCTCTACCTATTCCATTTCAGAACTCTTAGACATTTTTATCAGAGTGCATACCTCAATACTGTGAATGTGAGAGGTGTTCAATAAATGTTTTTGAAAAATACTTTAGCTAGCATTTTTGGAGAGCTTATTATGTGCCAGATACTACAGTTAATGCATTACAAAGTGTATAAGTTACGGTTCAATCAGAGAAGCCAAACTAGTAGGAGATATATACTAAGAGATTTATTGCAAGGACTTGGCCTACGTGATTGTGGGGTCTAGCTAGGCAAGGCTGAAATCTGTAAGCCTGGCCATAGGGAGGGGCAGCCTGGAACTCTTAGGCAGGGGCTGAAACAGCCATTCACAGATGGCGTTTCTTTTTCTTGAGGGAAACTTCAGTTCTTCTCTTAAGGCCTTTCAGTTGATTAAATCAGATTACCTAGGATAATTTCCCTTAGTTAAAATCAACTGATTATAGACTTTAACCACATGTACAAGATACCTTCACAGCAACACCGAGATTAGTGTTTGATTAAGTAACTGGGGACCATAACCTAGCCAAATTGGCACATCAAAAAGACCATCACACATGGGTAATCTCATTTCCTCCTAACCACAGCTCTGTGACGTAGTTTCCATTATTATCATATTCATTTTACAAATTGGAAAGGTGAGGCTCGACAAAGTGGAGCCTCAAGATCACAAAACTCAAGATCACAAAACCATTAAGTGGAGGAGCCATTAGTTGAACCCACAGGTCTGTCCCCAAAGTTGGGAGCTTAACTATTGCATAATACTACCTCCAAACAAATGAATAAATTATTGTAATTCTAGTCCTCTAAATTTGTACAAAGGGATTCATATCAGTGTTTTACATACCTCTTTGAAATATAACCACCATCTTTAGACTTTGTAAAACTAGAATATTCAACGTGGTCTTCTGGATAATTTCTTTTTTTTTTTTTTTTTAAAGATTTTATTTATTTATTTTTCCCCCAAAGCCCCAGTAGATAGTTGTCTGTCATAGCTGCACATCCTTCTAGCTGCTGTATGTGGGACACGGCCTCAGCATGGCTGGAGAAGCGGTGCGTCTGTGCGCACCGGGGATCCGAACCCGGGCCGCCAGCAGCGGAGCGCCAGCACTTAACCGCCAAGCCACCGGGCCGGCCCTGGATAATTTCTTTAACACAAAATGGAGAATCTCAAATGCTAGTCCTTTCTGATATAAAATTGCTTTTCTTAAACAAGCAGTTTATGTCAGAGAGGGTTGCATTCTTGATGACGTGTAATGGAATGACTGATTTACATTTCATTTACGATACAGAAAGTTTGGAAATTGGCACTATAAGAGTTTTTTCTAAATTGTCTCATTTTTCAAGGAACAATATATTGCTTAATATAACCAGAGTATTAAAAATAAGATGTAGAAACCCTCCAAGTAAAAGAACGTGAGACTATATGTTATTCATATTTTAAATAACATAAATTGGAATTTGACTGATTTTTTAGCAAAAAAAAAATAACCAAGGGAAAAAATAATTCTAACATTCAATAACCTGGGGCACCATAGTATCATGGTAAGTGTCTGAACAAGTGGCAAGAATTCATGGGTTTGCTCCTGCCTCTAATTAGGGTAGATCCTTGGGCAAGTGACTTAACTATTCTAAGCATCAATTTCCTTTTCTTCAATATGAGAGGGTTTCAGAAGATGATCTGTTATATCCTTTATGCTGTTCTAGAACATAAAAATGTCTAAAATTTCAACTATAAGTAGGGGCTATTTTAGTGCCAAAGAGTAAAACGTCATTCTTCTGTGAATTATTTAATGTTTTTACCCCAACCAGTACGAGATTACACTAAGACATTTATGTTTTAATACGCATACCTGGAGGTTATCACCAAATCTCATTAGTGCCGTGCTGAAGTTAATTTCCCAGACCTTAGTATTTAAGGTGTGAGCTGATTATGCTGAAGGGAGCATCAGTAACAGCCACCATGGACAGCGACTTTCCCTCCCAGCTCCCTCCAGAAGAGTTTTCAATAGCCAAGCACAAATGCTGACAGAGAATTAGATTTCCATCACTCCCTAGAGGTGGTGCAGACACAGAATGGCCTATAGACCCCAAACAACTCCAGAGTGCAGAGGACTCAATGCCATACAAAATGATAGTATGCCTCCTTTCTAAAGAGTCTGTAGTTCATTGCTAACAAATGACATCTCTTTGAGAGAGCCCAATAGTGTTGCCAGAGAACAATATCCAGAAGACAATGATGCCCCGGGAATTATCATTCTTCAGGCCTCTGCATTACTGGGAAACCAAGGAAACACCTATTCCACCTCAAGTCACATGTGTTTGGATTGCAGAGTGAGAAATAGAACTAAATGGCCTGACTTCCAAACCCACCGAAAGTTTGCTGATCTCAAAAAACAGAGATATCCAAATGTGCCCCAGTCAAGAAGGCAGGTCATGTCCAATCTGTTTCTCTTTCTATACGTGTAAGATGTAAAATCAAAAAGCCTCATGAACTCCTTATGTAAATGAGAAATAGTTTCCCTGTGGTTAAATGCTCACACTCTGGAGCCTGACAGGCCTGGGTTTATGTCCTGCCCACACCCCTTGTTAGGAGGACGGATTCAGGGTATGCTGTTAACCTGAATTTCACAAAAGCAGACAATGACATGAGGCCAGACAAAATAGTCGACATTTAAGGATTCTTGTTTAAAGAGGTGAATGTTGTCCCATAACTACTAGCTGCAGATCTCTCTAAGCCTTTTTTTTTTTTTGCGAGGATAATAATAAAAGCTACCTCACAGAGTTATGAGAATTAAATGAGATAATTCACAGGTGCCTGGCAAACCATAAGTGTTCAGTAAACGTTTCCTATTATTTAAAAAACAGATTCACATTTCTATTTTAGTGCCTGCTGTTTTGCAGTTGATCAAAATCTTTGTTTTCTTCAGTTTTAAGGCAATAAATGTACACTTTTAAAGTTTAGAAAGTGAATGTACCCTGAACAAAGGGTTGATTATTAGTACTGTTTGGGTTCATCATAAGGTTATACATTTCCTTAGTTACTTTTACTTAAAGTACCTTCACGCCAACCCACTTTTCACAGACTGTTTGGGTCCTGTTACCTTGTTCTCAGACGCTGGTTATCCCCTGTGGGAATCTGTGGTTCTCACCCCAGACTAAGTGGGCAACTCACACTTTTGGATGGAACGTTGAAACACCGAAGAACTAAAGTGTGTAGGCTGCCAGATAGCTTCATTCAAATGTTATGGTATGAAGCAGTCTGTAAGCCACGCATTATTATTTATTTATGGCAAGGAAAAACCATTCGGATAAAAAAAAAAGGGGTGGGGGGGAAAGCCTGGTCATTTAAGGCCGGATGTACTTCATTTAATTGGCATGATTTTGAAGAGAAATCTTTGCCAAAGTAAATTTCCACAACTGTTGGTAGTACTACAGTGGTAACTTTGGTGGAAACTGGGGGCGGGGGTGAGAGGTGTTCGAACCGTATCAAAATCTTAACCGTGACCCTGCAAGTCTATTGGGGGCCCATCATCCCCTCTGAGAACATCTGGAATGCTAGCTGCTCGAGGTGGTGCCTCCAGTCCACACAAGTTGAGGACTGCTGTGGCTTCTCCTGAGTCATGAACTCAAAGCAGCTTGGTTAGTGGGAGGAAACCCGAGGGTCTCGGGGGTAGAGCAGGACCTGCCTTCTCTCCCTCTTCCTCCTCCTCCTCTTCCCAGCCGCAGCGACGGCGGTGACGGCGGCGGTGGCGGCTGCTGCCTCCCCTGCTGCCGCTGCCGAGCTGGTCACCTGGGCGCCTGCGGAGCTGCCTGGCTGTTGCCGCTGCGGCGGCCTCTTGGAGTGCGAGGAGGGGGCGGCGAGGAGCGAGATATCCATAGTAACACAGGATGCGCCGGGCGCCGAGCGGGAGCGAGTGCGGGAGGAGGAAGCCCCCGCGCGCCGGCAGCCCGCGGTGCTAGGCGCCCTGCAGCCCCCGCGCGCCGTGCTCGGGCCCGCGTCGCTCTCGCAGTTAGGGTCCGACTGAGTGGTAAGCCCTCCCCGGCAACTAAGCCGACACCTCCCACCCGCCCCGGCCGCCCACCCGGGAAGCAGGCGCAGAACAATGGAGAGCGCCGACAGCTGCCCTGGAGACGGCGCTCGGGGGAGGACGCGCCGCCGCCGCCGCCGCCGCCCGGGCTGGCGCGCGCCGTGTGGGGCCGGGCGCGGGCGAGGGCGCGCGGCGGGGTGGCGGGGCGCGGCGGGGGGCGCGCGCGCGGGCCCGGGGAGCTCGCGGGGAGAGCCCGGCGCTCGGCGCAGCGCGGCGCGGCCAGGCTCGGCGCCTCTCCCGCCCCTCCTCGGCGCGCTCGCCCTCGCCTCGCCGCTCGCGTTCGCTGGGGGCGCCCAGAAAGATGCTCAGAGGCAACGGCTAGGGGAGCGGAGGTTCCAGCCACATGTCCGCGTCCTCGGGGGCCAGAGCCCGCCAGCCCTCGCGGATCCCGGCTCGCAGCCAGCCCGCGGCCGCTGCCGTCGCTAGTGCCGACCGGCTCGGGTGAGTAGCGGCGTGGCAGCGGGCGGCGCGGGGCACGGCTTCCCCCGCGGTCCGCGGCCCCCGCTCGCGAAGATGCGGTTTCCAGAAGTGGTGCTGCAGCTGGGGCAGGAAAAATAAAGGAAGCGAGTCGGAAAATCCGGGAAGGCTGCGGGAAGGGTTTGCCGGGGCATTTGTTGCAGCCTAGGATATAGGTCTCTACTGTGTGGGCTTAAAAAGAAAAAAAATGTGGTTTGGTTATTGGTTTTCCCCCATCTCCCACCCCTCGGGTTGGGCGCTTTTTCCCTTTCCTTTCCTCATCTTCGGGGTTGCCAAGAGTTTGAAGCGGTAAATTACCGGATGTCTTTCTAAATGGTTTGACTTTCACGAGTATATATTTTCCAAAGGTCATTTGTCTTCAATATTAAAAAAAAAAAAAAGCCATGCCAACCCATGTAATTTCTAGGTGCGCTTTGAATCACCGTTCAGAAGTAGCAGGAAGAATAGACGCTGGGAGGGTTGGTGTTGAGCGTGCCCTCTCACTTTGTATTTTTTATACATCAATTAATCGGAGGGGGAAGTGGGCATGGACTTTCCAATGCTACGCCTTGGACAGCAGTAATAGAGCAGCAGAGACTGCAATTTGCTGCTTTCGTGAAGGTCGGGTCAGTATTTCCATTGAAATCCCGATTTCTGTGGTTGTAACTTGGATGTAATTTTACTCCAGGCTAGAACTTGCCAAGGTCTTGTTTTCATAAGGATGCTGCCACCGCCGGGTTGTTTTTTCTTTTTCCTCCAAGAAAACCAGCCGTCTACAAACATGAGCCCCTAAAACAAATGGGCAGCTCAGGAAGCCTTTGCATTTTCAGAGATTGGCCAGGAAGGCTATCCTCGCTGCAGTTATCATTTCTCCTCTCTGAGCGACAGAACTGTTAGTTTTACAAGACTAAAAATTCAGTCCCTGTGCTGCATATATACACCCAGCACGTCCTATCGGTAGATTGGAGGCATATGAACTTGGGGTCCTTAACGATTCCTGGACACTTACTAGATTAGTACACTTGCTGTGTGGACTCTTGCATCTGGAAGAACAGAATTAGAGGCAATAGTGTTGGAAAGGTACAACTTCTGAACGTTCACACAAGCTACCAAAGGAATCTGCAATTCTCCTCTCTGAGAGTCTCTACAATAGGGAGGATTCATGCTGAAGTTCAGAGCTGGAAGGAGGAGAGGAAAGGAGATTAGAAAACCTCTCAGAGGTTCTTTTCAAACCTGTATGCTTTGTACTCAGCAGATGAGCTTGGGCAAGAAGATGCTGGAGGTGTCTGGGTTATTTGAGTCCTTAGTGTTGATGGCTCTGTGACAAAATAGGCTGTAATGACTGGTGCTGGCATTATCCCACTGTAAAGCCTTCCTCAGAAGTGTTTTGTTCTGTTGTTCTGTCTGTCAGTCCTGAGTAGCGCTTGGTGTGATGGCAGTGATCCTCCTGGACTCGGATGGAGGAGATAAAAGTAACTGGTACGAATGAAATTAAAACAAACGCATGCTACCTGGGGGACTTAGTGACAGTGTCATACAAAAACATTGTTACAAAGACTTTTTTTTTTTTTAACTTCAGAATGCAGGGCGAAGTATGATGTTGGAAAAAGCAGTGAAGAGTCAGTGTTCCCTATTCAAGGATAGGATATTTGTCCGGCAGTTGCTAATTGCCAAAACTTAATTTTACTGCATTGGAATTACTTTGCTTGATGCACTTTTGCACTTTTAGTAGAAGCAATATTTTTTTCTTAATCAGTGACAGTAGAGTGACGATAGTTCCATGTGTCAGGAATGAGAGACCCTATATTGTTGCAGTTCTGCTAAGGGGGACCAGAGAGAGAAGAGAGTGTTTTGCCTGTACGTGGAGATCAAATCTCTGTTAAATAATTTTGAAATATAGATACAGCATGGTAGAATATTTAACAAAATATTTTGGGGTAACTAGTTTTTAACAAAACTATAAGTGCATTTATTTGTCAGCAATTTAAAATGATAATTGCTGAACAGTTACTAGAAATCTAAAAGTTTGCAGGTTTAACCAAATTTGTATAAATGTAATGAATTCTGATACATTTATTCTCTATTAATTTACTGCATATGGTACAGTTGGTTATTCTACATATTCTACTTAGGGGATAAATTAGCAGATAGTACATTGTACAGGAAAGGCATTCCCAATCATAACTTATGATGTTATTATCCTCTTTTAAATGTTAGCACATGTTTTCCAATGTATTATCAAGTCATTCTCATTGCATCCTTCATTGAATAAGCATTTTTGAGCACCATGTGTTTTGAAGCAGGTTTATCCTTCCTCTAAATGGAAGGCAGACATGTTCTTTAAATATTATACTGAAATAAATGATTTGGCGTTGTCAGTGTTTATAGCATTGGCAGAGTCTGTAGAAACACCGGGTAGAGTTTGTTGATGTCA
The DNA here is from genome assembly GCF_057802395.1 of Ceratotherium simum simum. NCBI lineage: Eukaryota > Metazoa > Chordata > Mammalia > Perissodactyla > Rhinocerotidae > Ceratotherium > Ceratotherium simum. Next base: position 24,055,499 of record NC_141924.1, read on the forward strand.
CTATTTCTGACCAGATGTCAACATATGTCACAGTAATATCCATCAATCCAGTTAATGTCCCAGGAGGAATGAACAATTAGAAAAATTAATTAGGAGATCTGCTTGATTAAAGTCATTAATGGTCATGAGTAAAACATTTGTATTTCCATAGATATGTTTGATTTTTATACATTTTGGATTTGTAGCAGTAACTCAGACTTAGTTAACATTTCCATGTGCCAATACCAGTAAAGTACAAGGTCTTCCATAGGCCGCCAGTAATTCACAGAAGTGTGAACAGAATCCAGATTTACCAATTGACTACCTTTTTTTTCCTTCCATGGACAATAGCCAGTAACAAAGCATAAATGTTTGCCATTGAATTTAATAGCAGTGTATATTAATAAGCCTTGGAAAAATTGTTGCATGCATATTTCTTTGAGTGAAAGATTACGTTAGCTATAATGTCTTTACTCTTGTATTAATATTTTATTTCTTTAAAATGGTTGTTTTCAAAGTGCAGTACTGTCAATGTATTTAATAATTTACTTGAGAAAGAACATTTACATGAGTGCATTTATCTTCCCAGGTAACTGTCAATAATGCATTGTTCCAGGAATCTATTTTTATGTAGATGTAATTTTCATGTAAAAATTAACCTTTTTTATAATTCTAATGTGAGATGAAAACCATTCTTGTTCATCTGATTTTTGCTTTCTCTTCATGGAATCATGAGATGGTTTTTTTTTAGGAAGTCAAAATATGATTAAGCTGAGTCATTTTTTTTCTTTAAAAAATTGTGAGACTATACTACCTTGTTTAGATGAAAATCCAAGATAAATTCCCTAGAAAATTTTGTCAAGCCAGTATCTTTCAATTCTGATATTTACAGAGCAAAGACTTCCTGGTAGTTCTCCCATATGGGAATAGGAAGAAATGCAGAGAAGATCAAAACAAGACTTGAACTGGAAGAAGTGAAATTGCATGTTCTGATCCCCTCTGTTACTAAATATAGTGTGTTTTTAGGTAAATCTCAAAACAGAGTTGTGGTATAAATGGCTTTTGTGGATACATCTCTTTGGAGTTTGAAATTAATGTAACTAAACTGAAATTACTAACTTCACAGAACTAACCACAAGGACGTGGCAGCACTGAGATTTTCCTAGATACCCACATTTATCATGTCTCAGCACCTTTGTCACTAAGGACAGCCGCTTTTGAAGCACATGGGAAGACTTTATTGGAATCAGTGAGTGCCCCCAGCATAATCTCAGTGCTGTATGGCCATATGTTGAAATGGTACTCGGTTCCGTAGCTCTCGTAACGTTCGTCAGGATTAGGTTTTGTGGCCATTTTAAAACCAAGACTCTTGGCAAGAGAACATTGTATGTTAATACTATTTGAGCATCCTCTCATTTTAGCACATTTCAGTTAGAATAATTTTTTGGTAACCGTAAGCTTTATGGTCTGTTTTTGGTTTTACTTAAGGCTGGAGAGTGACTTGCACGTTGTTGTAACTGCAACAGGTGGTATGTTTTGTGTTGTGTAACGTTCATAAAAGTCTCATTTCCCTATGTTTAGAAACCATGACCATGTTGTAGTTATTTTTCTAGAAATATAAAATGTAACTGTAAAAATAAGCTGCTTCTCTTTATCTCCATGATTCATTTCTTCAGCAAAGACTTGCAGACCATATGCAGCATCTCTTGGCTCCCAATACATTTTTTTTCCTGTCTTAACTGTCAATTTAGTGTAAAAATAATTCGTTCAAATTGTTTTCTTGTAGTACAGCTTTCCCTCTGGAATGAAAGGTCTGGCATTGCCTCCTAAATATCTCCCAAGGGTTGGTTGGTACTCCTGATATGAATGATGCTATTTATTTCACCCTACTGGTAGATTAGTCATAAAAACTCATGCCAAACCAAATTTGGGACAGAGTTTCAAATTAGAAATATATAGTCCCTCCCAAGTTTTCACATTATTTACACACTGGCTCTCCCTCCTTTTACCCACCCAGAGCTACTCTAGGCAGGAACCAAGCTGTCTTGGAAGATGAAATTTCCTGGTAGCAAACAGGAGAAGCTTCTCTATCTTGTCCTGACCACTCATCACTGCCTGTTTCTATCCTCTCATTCATTGCTCTTAGTTCAGGTATCTTTCAAATCACACACCCTCTTTAATCCCTTTCCTTATATATTATATATAATCCCCTCTCTCCTAATACCTCTGGAAAATACCTCTATTTCCTCGTTTACATTTTTGATACAAACAGTGACCCAAGTCGTGGCTGATAAGTATTCAGAGTGGTAATAGTAATATGTCTGTTATCAAAGGAGCTGAAAGCTATAAATTTTAAAGTGAGGTTATACACAATAAAAAAAAAAGATCAGAAAGCTCTACAGCCCTTGAAAATTATCTGAAGTCCCCTTCAGAATATCCATAAACGTCTCCACCAGTATGAAAGGTAAATAATAATTGTAATTTGTTCATATTTAAATAAATTAAAACATTTTTACTTATATATTATACCAATGATAATTTTTCATGTTGATTTTCTAGTATTTTTATTGCAGATATACAGAATTTTAGCCCATTATGGGTCCAGTAGACTTTTATGGGCTAACCTTGAGATTTAATTATTATTTATACTGTGGCTTATTTGAAGGAACGCGCATTCTGAATTCTAAACAACTGACTTAAAAGACAGCTTTGTAAATACAAGCCTTCTTTTTAAGCTGAGAAACAATATCTCTGTGTATTCATTCACTTGAGAAATGTTTATTGAATGTCTGCTCTCTTCCAGACGCTGTTCTTAGGGCGGGAGATACAATGGTGAACTAAATAGACAAGGTCCCTGTTTTCCAGAGCAGTTATTTAGCAGGGGAGGATTGATCCAAAACAAGTAAATAAGTAAATGGAGAAGCTAATCTCAGATAGTGGTAAGTGCTATGAAGGCCATGTAACAGGGTGACGTGCTAGAGAGTGTTCTGGAGGCAAGGATACTACTTTCAAAGAGCTGTTCAAAGAAGGTCTCCCTAAGAAGATGTCCCTCAAGGCAAAGGGAACTGCTCGTGTGAAATCCCTCAGGGAGCAAGCGAGGTGTATTTGGGCAACTGAGAGCAGTCCCGTGTGGCTGGGTCTCAGCCAACTCAGGTCAGCCTTCCTGGTCATGGCAAAGGGTTTGGGTTTTATTCTAAAAACCACGTGAAGCAAACGGAGAACTTAAAGTGGAAGTGTGACAGCTTTACCTTTGAAAAGAATACACTGGCTGCCGTGTGAAGACTGGACAACACTAGGGCAAGAATGAACACAGAGAGACCACACAGAAGACTATTAGAGGAGTCCAGGTGAGAAATGATAGTGATTCAGACTCGAGTAGCGGCAGTAAACAAAGAAGAGACGTGGAAAGATTCAGAATATCAAATTGTGAAAAGCTCTTTTGAAATTCTACAAATAGAGGAAAATACAAAGAAGAAAATCACAATTCCCCATAGTTCTCATCATCCCAAGTAGTGTCTATTAATATCTTGGCATTTTTTTAAGGAAAAATATTCACTCTATTATTTTTTCTTTCGAGGAAGATTAGCCCTGTAACATCTGTTGCCAATCCTCCTCTTTTTGCTGAGGAAGATTAGCCCTGGGCTAACATCCATGCCCGTCTTCCTCTACCTTTTATGGGACGCTGCCGCAGCATGGCTTTGATAAGCGGTGCGTAGGTCTGCACCCAGGATCCGAACCTGTGAACCCCAGGCCACTGAAGCGGAGCGTGCAAACTCAGCCGCTACGCCACTGGGCCTAATAATAATAAAAATATATTATTTTTGATATTTTGATATTTGATATGTGTATAATCATAATTAATAAATCAGGTGAGGCACATAATATGAATATTAAAACTTTTAAATTACTCTAAATCTCACCACCCAGAAATAACCATCTTTAACATTAGACTAATGTCATTAGGATCATCAAGTGTAAGGAAGTGTCATTAGAGACCAAGGCCAAGGTTATCCACAGCCTCATATTCTCAGTTACTGTGTACAGATATGAAAGGTGGACAAGGCTGACAGGAAAAAATGGATTCCTTTGAAATATGTTGTTGGAGGAGAGCTCTGCGGATCCCCTGGATTGTCAAGAGGATGCACAAGTGAGTCCTAGAGCAAATTAAGCCTGAATTAGCACTGGATGCAAAAGTGATAAAACTGAGGCTGTCCTACTTTGGGCACATCATGAGAAGGCAGGCTTCTTTGGAAAAGACAGTAATGCTGGGAAAAGTAGAAGGCAGCAGGAAAAGAGAAAGACCAAATATGAGATGGATTGGCTCCATCAAGGAAGCCATAGGCATGAGTCTACAGAAACTGAGTAGGGCTGTTGAGGACAGGACATTGTGAACATCACTCATGCATAGGGTTGCCAGGAGTCAGAGTCAATTTGACGGCAGGTAACAACAGTATCACTTAAGGCATCTTTCTTTGCATATATACAGAGGGATTGGTAAAGGGATGCATGAACAGAAAGAAATACTTTTATAACAATGGCAACAAGGGACTCATACTAGAGATGCTATTTTTAAATAAAAAAACCTTAAAATTTGTTATATTTAACAGAAAAAAATGAAAGTAAGAAAAGGTGAATAATTGTTGAACTTCAGACAAATGTCTCCTTGCTACAAGAGTTATTTCCTAAAAGATGTCCCCTTATGGTTAAGAGAAATGGTTATGAAAAACGTTAAGAGGCTTGAGTGAGAGTGGATTGATATTTTGTGGGAAGCTTATACAATTTGAGACCACTCTTGAAGAAAGTGGAGTATATTTTACAAATTGTACAAAAATACGATCATGTGAATGCTTTGCTGTGACCCCTCCCAGGGCCTGAGAAGAAGCAAATCGCCATGTAGGTGAAGAGCCTTGAAACTTAAGCTTCAGTAGCTTCACAGTAAATCCACCTCAGTGTTCGCATCATTATATTTTCAAACTACATATTCCAATTTTAAATACATTAGATTGATTTCTTGCTATCAATGATAGTGCTGTCACACTATCGCCCATCTCCCCTCCTCAGCCAATAATTTTAATTAATTTATATTGATCACGATATAACACTTTCTATTCTGTAATCGCAATTACTAAGCTTATTTAGTATAAATTCTTCTATTAAAATAAACCCAGTGTTTGCCAGTCCCTTAGTATAGCTTCTCCGTTTCTAACTGAGTTCTTTAATTCATCTCTTGCTTGCCTAGATTTCATTGTCAATTGCTTTTTGTTCTTATTTCAAGAAAGACTTGCAGCTACTGCATTTCTGAGGGTTGGGTTTGGTTTTGGTTTTGTTTGAATGTTTGAGGATGTCTTCCTGTTACTTTTATAATTTAACGATACCATGGCTGAGTAAAATATTATTGTATGGTGCTTTCCTTCCCTTATAGTTTTGCAGCCGTTATCCCGTTGTTTAATGACATTCACTATTCCTGTGCAGTCTGAGGCCACTCTTTTTGCTTTTTCTGCCGTGATCCCAAAGAATTCTTTCTTTTTTTTTTTTAATTTTTTGTTTATTGCAGTAACATTGGTTTATAACATTGTAAAAATTTCAGGTGTACATCATTATACTTCTATTTCTGCATAGATTACATCATGTTCACCACCCAAATACTAATTACAACCCATCACCACACACATGTACCAAATTATCCCTTTCACCCTCCTCCCTCCCCTCTTCCCCTCTGGTAACCACCAATCCAATCTCTGTCCCTATGTGTTTGTTTATTGTTATTATCTACTACCTAATGAAGGAAATCATACGGTATTTGACCTTCTCCCTCTGACTTATTTCACTTTGCATTATACCCTCATCCATGTTGTCACAAATGTTCAAAATCACTAACTATCAGGGAAATGCAAATCAAAACTACAATGAGATATCACCTCACGCCCGTCAGAATGGCTATAATTAACAAGACAGGAAACAACATGTGTTGGAGAGGATGTGGAGAGAAGGGAACTCTCATACACTGCTGGTGGGATTGCAAACTAGTGCAGCCACTATGGAAAACAGTATGGAGATTCCTCAAAAAATCAAGAATAGAACTACCATATGATCCAGCTATTCCACTGCTGGGTATTTATCCAAAGAACTTGAAAACACCAATTTGTAAAGGTACATGCACCCCTGTGTTCATTGCAGCGTTATTCACAATAGCCAAGACTTGGAAGAATTCTTTCTTTATCCTAGGATAAAAAAAGCAGAGCTAGGATACGTCTAGGTGTTGAATGTTCTGTGTCAGAATTGTATGCAATACAATGTGCTCTTTAAATCTGCTGATACTGTATCCTATCTTTGAATATACCTTTTATTCCGTTTGTCTTGTTACCTACTTTGGTGACTTTAGTTATCCTTATTTTGGATCATCTGTATCTCTCTTCCATATCTGTTCATTTCTCTATAATTTAATCTTTCTGTCATTTTCATCTGCATTCACAGTGAACATGTCAATCCTTCTGTGTCAGTAATTCAGTTTTCAGAAGTGTCTACTCTGTTTCTTGATGTTTCTGATTTATTTATTGATTCTAAAGTGATGCTCTTTGGTCCTGAATGTGTTTCCTTAGGTCTACAATCTTTCTTTTCATCTCATTCAATTGTTTCATTATTTTCTCTTTAAGCTTCAATTTTCACTGAAATCATTTTTCTATAGTAGAAAGTTTGTGCGAAGATTTCTTTCTTGTTATTTGACTAAAGTTCTTCTAGATTTAGTTCCTCTGCGGTGACCCTGGCATTTTATAGTCTTCCCTTTCTTTCTTTCCTCCCTTCCTTCCTCGCTGCCTCCTTCCTTCCATCCTCCCTTTTCCTCTCCTTTCCTCCTTCCTCCCTTCCTTGCATATCTGCCATGCTATTTTTTTTCATCTTGTTGGTGTGTGGGGAGCCTTGCCCAGACATAGTGTAAGTAATTGCTTAAATCACTGCCCACCTTTTTTGGGATGAATTTGCTTTCTTCTTTGAGCTAAGCCTTACTGCCTGGATATCTCCACTTTTCTGAAGTCTGAAGAAATTACAGAGGAAGATAGAAATTGTAGAGAGAGGTAGCTCTAGCTACGTATAGTCTTGATGAGATTTCCTGGGCTGTGCTTTCTCAGATTTTACTGAATGTCCCTATTATCAGGATTCATTTCACCATATGGGAAGAGTGGGTAGGAGATACCAAGGACAGCCTTTTCATAATTAACTAAAGGTTCCGTATGAGCTAGTAGCTCATCTCTGGAGATGACCTAGGACTTCACGGATTTCCTCATTACATGGGCAGCTCTGGAGTCTTCAATTCCACGGAGTCAGCGCTTTGCTCCCTTTCTCCCATTTCACATGTTTCTGTTACTATTTAGCAGAGAGAGGAAACAGATAAGCATATTCCCTGAGTGTGCTTTTCTCTAAATTTAGGGTTATTAGTGAGAAGTCTCAGAATTTTGTTGACTCACCTCTCTGGGGAGTGAGAACAGGGTTAAGAACCAAGCAACACTGTGCCTCTTTATCCTGCTCCAGAATCTTCTATTTCTTCCCTTGGCTGCCAGTTTTGAAGTTTATTTATATTTGTCTATGTTCCTTTCCTTGATTGGTTACTGTTAGTACTAATGCTTACTGGTTTGTTTTTTTTTTTTCACATTTTGTCAGGTATTTAGGAAGGGAAGAGTTCTGTGAGGCAGTTTAAATTTGCCGTCTTTAACCAGACTCTGGGATATATTTTAGAGAGAGAACTTATATGTCTTGCTAATGAATTAATTTGAAAGATGAAGGAAAGGGAGGAGTTATGGATGACTCCTAAATTTTTGCCTTAGCAGCTGAGTGGGTGATGAACAGATTGGGCTAGTGGTGGGAGAAGGAATCAAGAGTTCTGTCTTAAGCATTTTAAGTTTGAGAAACTTGACATCCACATGGAAATGTCAAGCAGGTGTTTGGATCTACTAGCCGGAAACTCAGGGGAAAGATGCTCAGCTTATAGATGGTCTAAAGCCATGTGCCTGGATGAGATCACATAGGAAGAGGGTGTAAATATATATAACAAATATGCACTAACCAAGATATGTATACGTGCAAACTCTTTAGCCTCAGCGTAAACTGTTTTCAATCTAACAAATGTCTGAAATATTTCAGTATAAACACATTAGATTAACGGTTGGTATGAATTAGTGAGAAATGCAGACCAGAGAACATTATTAAAGATGGGAAATTTTATACTTGTAGATCTGTACAGTAACACTAGTAAAGTGTTGCCTTTTGGAGATCATTTAGATTTGCTTTTAGCTATTACCACATCAATTATATATATTTAAAGATGATAAAGATTTCATTTTAAATAAGTAGCTATAAATTATTAGTTTTGAAGACTCAATTTTTTCTGTTTTCAAAGTGAATCTATATACAGTAGTCTCCCCTTATCTGAGGGGGATACGTTCCAAGACCCCCAGTGGATGCCTGAAGCCACAGATAATACCGAGCCCTATATGTACTGTTTTTCCTCTTCTAAGCACTTATGCACTGTGGCCGAGACTTTTGCAATTTGAAGTGCGACAGCAAAACTAGCACGAATTTCTTTTTGCTTCCTCATTTCACGGGTAGAAGATTCGTTCTTACCATAGATCTTAGCAACCTAGCATACAATTTTTTTTCTTTCCTTATTAAGTTGAGAACTTGCACCTTTTCACTTAAAGAAAGCACTTTACAGCTTCTCTTTGGCATATCTAAATTGCCAGCATCACTACTCTTGCGCTTGGGGGCCATTATTAAGTAAAATAAGGCTTACTTGAACACAAGCACTGCAATACCATGACAGTTAATTGGATAACCGAGATGGCTACTAAGTAACTAACAGAGGGGTAGCATGTACAGCGTGGATCTGCTGGACAAAGGGATGATTCATGTCCTGGGTAGGACCGAGCAGGATAGGCGGGAGATTTCATCAAGCTACTCAGAACGGTATGCAATTTAAAACTTATGAAATGTTTATTTCTGGAATTTTCCATTTAGTATTTTCAGACCATGGTTGACCACAGGTAACTGAAACTGCAAAAAGTGAAACCCCAGATAAGGAAGGACTACTGTACACATTTCTATTTAATATATACTTTAACAATTACAGCTTTTGCACACAGAAGATGTACCTTTTGCATTTTAAAGCACTGGTGTATTTTGAGGTAGTGTGCTTAGTGAAAGAACACTGTTCTGGAACGCTGTTCATTCTGGATCCAACTCTGCCAGTAATAATTACAGAAATAAAAAATAACAATATCAAACACATATAATCCTTTTGGTGTGACAGGCACTGTTCTAAGCACTTTCCGTGTATTTACTTTTCAAGAAGTTGTATAGTCACACAGCTTCCAGCTACTTAATCTCTCTGGACTTTAGGGTCCTCATTTGTAAAGCCAGTCTTCCTTCTAGCTCTAAAATTCAGCATAATTTATCTTAAATTGTACAATTTTATCAAGAAATGTAAAAATGTTTTAATGATCTTATTAACCAAAGCAAATGGAAATAGCTCTTTTATAGTCAGGAGGAAGACAAACCATTATATAACAAAGGTTAACCAGCATAAAGAGTAAATTATGGAGATTTTGGTTGACTAGGACTGCATCACAAACATATCTTCCCTCATGCTTCTGCTCATGCTATTTCAAATCCTTTCCTTTGTTCCAGGTCATGTCTGTCACTTTTTCCTTGCAGTCCTTCAATTCAAAATAATCCAGGGGCAGGCCCAGTGGCGTAGTGGTTAAGTTCGCTCATTCCACCTCAGCGGCCTGGGGTTTGCAGGTTCCCATCCTGGGTGCGGACCTACACCACTCATCAGGCCATGCTGTGGTGGCATCCCACATACAAAATAGAGGAAGATAGGCACACATGTTAGCTGAGTGCTAATCTTCCTCAGCAACAAGAGGAAGATTGGCAATGGATGTTAGCTCAGGGCCAGTCTTCCTCACGTACACAAAAAATAATGATAATAATAAAAATCCAGCACTCCTCTGAACACCCAGTTTTTTGTGCCTTGTGTTTGGGTATTTGTGTATATGTGTTATATTCTCTGTGAGACTGTAAGCTATTTGAGGGCAAGGACAATAACTTTTATGACATTGTTCATCACTTTTTAAATTCAGTTGTGTTTATGTGTACAGAGTACATATAGCAAATGAAATTCAGCCTTTTCTATACAAAGTGAAATAATTTTATTCAAACTAAAAGCAGAATATTTTATGAAAGACATTGACCTGGGAATCAAGACATGAATCCCAGCTCTGTTGCTTTCCAGCCTCTGTGGCCTTCAATGGGCCACTCTTTCGGCTTCAGTTCCATATCAATCAAATGGCGATATCAATATGTGTATTCCCTGGTTTACAGAGCTGTGAGCATTGAATGAAATAATGTACATGAAGTACTTGTTTAAAAAAAAAAAACACTGCAACCATATAAAACATTTCCGTTCCTCTCAAGCAAAGTGTGAGGCACATGACCAATTATCTTCAACCAATTCTCAGAAACATTGGGGTTTGTGAACTGCTGCCCCCTCCTAAAACCCACACCCCAAACTCAAACAGATTGTTTCCTATTCTCCCATTGATTTTGAGTAAATATGATTTATTGAGGACGTTTAATGCAGATTACTTCTCAAATCAAAGAAGATGGGTTGGTAGTAATGTGAGAATGAGTAAAAACCAATGAAAACAATGTAGTTGATTCCACTGCCAAGTGCTTAGTTAACAGCTTCATTCTTCCTTAATTATGGTTCTTTATGTTAATTCCGTATAATAATATAAAGAACTTTTTTGAATTGTGCCTCTGTCTGCACAAATATACGTGAAAGCATCATGCATTTTGTCAACACAGGATTGCCTGGTAAGCAGTGGGTTCCAGGTACTGTGAAGACCTTGGCAATCACAGCTGTGTCTACCCACAGAACAATCTCTGCTCGTCGCAAAGTGGGGCCTGGCTTCCTCACTCTCACAAGACCCTTGTCATGTGGGCCATGACCAGTTAGCCTGTGTTGCACACTAGAAGGAACTGCTTTCACACTGTTCACTTCAAGGGGACTTGAAGACTGGCCCCGCGCTAAGTTTTGTAGATAGACCTGAGAAGTCAAATGACATTTGTGTCCCAATCACCTGTTGCTCTTCCAGAGAGAGTTTATGTGCAGACAGTCCTGGAATCCAGATGTTTAGGAAAGTTGAAACAGAACTTAGATTAGCTGGCAAGCCAGACTCCCCCAAATAATATAAATTTAATGCATTAAGCTGTTATATGAAATGTAAGAAGTAATTGGGATCCCTGACCGTGAACTAATTACTCAGAACAGTTTCAGAACAGTTTTATTGTATTTTAAACAAGCAAGCATCACCCTTGCGATAAATAGAAATCAGTACATAAGATCTTGTTGGAATTCCATTGTCTGTGAAACAATACAAATAAAAAATTAGTGATATATAGTGATTCTTTAAAAAAAAAAAAACTGTACGGTGCATTGTTGTTTGTGACCAGCTTAAATAATAGATCTAAATATTGACCATTTTCATTATTGCATGGTATTTCACCCAGACGATGGATGCACATAAGATATTTAGCAATTGTACCTTAATACTAAAGTAAAATAATACTTTGGCTTTGTTAACATATTAACGTAGAGTCTTACGAACATTCTTTCTACCTAAAAAACAAGGATTTTTTTTTTCAGTGTGGCAGTTACTTGCCCAGTTGCTAGGTAACAAAGCAGATCTCTATAGCTTTATCTGAACACTCAGCAGATGATTTTTTAGTGACAATTATTTATATCCAATATATTAAATTATACTGTATTGATAATGATGAGACAATTGATTGTCCTGTTGATTTACCTACTGTGCATTTGCAAGAAAGTATGCAGTAATTCACAAAGCTAGTTTTGTTCTAATCCTTTCTAAAAGTGATTATTAATATTCGCCACTAAGAATGATCAGTTTTCTAGCAAAGCAGCAATAGCTAGATTGTTTATTTGATAATCCTTCCAACTGGCTGATCACAGTCAAAAGCATTGCCACACTTTTCTGACTAATTATATTGCGTATCATCTGGGAAGGGATGTTTTGTTCTTCTGTGGTATCCATTCAACTGTTATAAAGTTTGAATTTTGTGAAAATTAATATTAGTCTTTATATCACTTGTCATTCCTCACACTATAGTCGTTCAGGAGATCTAGCTCTACACTAAGAAGTAACAGTTGATTTAGAAGGTATTCTTATTTCAAAATATTAACATAATTTATCGCTTTATTTTTTGTCTTTTGGCCCAGAGCTGAGAAATCACAGCAACGTATCACCAATGTTACATAATCAGCAATGGTGTCTTGTTAGAGATCTTTTAACAAAAGTTACCATTAAAGAAAAGATCTGCAATTTAAGTATTATAACCAGTGAATGTCCATAGTAAAGAGGGAAAAAAATAATCTCTTCCCACTGTTTGTGGATTTTGTCCATAATATTTGCCTTTAAACAAATGGACTCATTTACTTGAATGCTTCTTCATGTATGCCAGGAACCATGTGAAGTATATGCTTATTCCAGATTCGTTTTCCTCTCATCATTTATATTGGTAAATTTAGATCATATTAGATAGAATTTATGCATTGAATTAATAGTCATTTGTCTCAGTCTTTTAAATACAAGTCAAAATGCTATTTTATACTGTAATGGGAAAAAGGTATCTGTTGAACATTGCACTTTTGTGGTAGAATGGCCGTAATTAGTCCATCAATCATGGAATAATTACAAATTATGGTACAACTTTCTTTATAGCTTAAGAAATATCACAATATATAATGCTAGTATTCAGGTTAGTCTTAAAAAGATTTAGTTTGTAGGGCAGTAACGTAAGAAAAATCTTGGAGAGTTTGTGTTCAGAAACTATTTTTTGATGATGGTAGAAAGAATGCATTCTGTAGAATCCGAAAACACAGAGACAAAAATGAGTTATTACCTGACTGTTGCGTGAACTCAAAATAACTTTGTGTTACAAGCCAGCATACCAGGAAGCTAGTTAATATAGAAAATAGTTTAATATGGAAAATTGCACTTTAATAATACCTACTAATTAAGTGCCTGCATTCAATAAGATACAGCTCTCACTGCCTGGAAAGCCGTAAAAGCCACCTGGAATGATTGATGACTCTGAATTTCTGTAGTCTTGAGTAAACCACAGGCAAGGCGTATATTTTATTGACTATGGACTGAAGGCCTGAGCAATTTACGAGACAATTTAACAATAATTTATTTGACTCTTTACACTACAGTGTTTGGTTATCACTGTGGCATTTAAATACCAAAAGTAAAATGTAAATCAGCCCTCTGGCTTTTTCTCCCCTTTCCGTATTCGTGGTGACATACAGGTTTGCCTCGTTTTTAGAAAACATGCTGTTATAAAAATCATCTGTCATAAAATTTTTTTTTTTTATTTTTTCAGTCAGGGAGTCAAAGCAGATGTCCGTTTGCCATGTAACGATATTTCTCTCCTTATACGGGATTTTACTGCAAGATTTCCTTAGGTTTTTTTCTTTCTTCCTTAGTAATTATGGAAAAAAATGTGTTTATACAGAACTTTTTAGGAACCTATCCATCTTGTGAAGCTAGGTATACTTGTGCATCAGTTAATGTAGATTTATTTTATTTTCTTACATTCAATTGGCATATTGTTACCAAAATTCAGCTCCATGTGACTGCTACTTTCCTTTGTGTCTTATTTTAGGTTCTTGTTATTTAAATGGATTTTCATCATCCTGTGTCTTTTGTTGTTGCTAAATCATTTAAAATTATTTTAATGATCTTTTTTTTCCTCTTAATACCTGAGCATATCTCCTTTAGAGAAACCAGGTAATCCTAAGTATGAGCTGTTATTGTCTCACTTTTAGGCTATACTTACTTAAAATACAGGCTCTGTGGCCATAGAAAATAAAACTTATAGATGTTCCAGAAGGTGAACATCCCAGGATATGAAGGCTACATTCTGCAAAGCATTAGAGATTGTTCTGCTTTGTGTAATTGACATATGTTTTATACTTTTAATCATTATTTATCACACTGTGCAAAAAAGAACAAAGCTGAACAATCTTAGTATTCAGCTCTCTTTTTATTTATCCAGGCATTGTGGAAATCTTGGCTGAGGGTGAGAATAATATTGAATAATCATTTTAAAAGCAAATGTCATTTCTGATTGAAAAAAATGATTCTAATCATATGTGTGTGTGTGTGTGTGACAATCTGAAGATTCCAAGACAATTTATTTGTCCGATATTCAGGGTACCTAAAAGCCTAAATATATTTAGCCATACTATGTGGATTAAAGGTTATTTTTAAGGATTTAAAGACTATTTTATGGCATTTTTTCTCAGAAGACCTGCAGGCACTGTTTCAGCTAAGGTTTATCAAATGCCACAAAACATAGGAAGAATAGGAATTGAAACTGGGGTGGAGAAGGAGGGCAAGAAGCAGGAGAAATACATAAAGTAAAATGAGGAAGAGCAAAGGTTCAATTTTTATAACACGTCAACAGAATACCTGGTACAAGTTGCTGCCTTGTTGCAGAGGAATGGTGAGGAAGAACGAGCTTGGGATTGCTCGTCAGAAGTTCAAATTGCGTCTTAGCTCCACTACTAATTAGCTGTGTGTGCTTTGGGGCAAATTACTGGGCTGAATATTTCCGAGCCGTATTTTCCGCATCTGTAAAATGGTGATGATGTCTACCCTGCACAGTTATTCTGAAGACTGACAATTAGATACATGGATGGATAGCCCTCTGACACACAATAGGTGCTGACTAAATGCTAGCTGCTGTTTTTTGAAGGTTCCTAGACTCGTTACAAACATTTCTTTCATCCTTAGTCCCCAAGTGTCAATACATCACCAAAGTTAGGACTGTGAACAATGCCTTCAAACCAACGGATCTGAAAAACTGTAGCCAGGACAAACTTAAAGCCTGAAGCAAACCTGGAGTGGCTGACTGTGGCCTCACAGGTTGTCCTCTGCACAGCGCCAGGGGCTGCCACTCGCACAGACAAGATGTGCAACACAATCCCAGTTCGTTAGATCTGCTTTGTTAGTCTCTGCTTTTAAAGAAGCATAAAAATCAAGGCATAAAAAATTTTTTTGTTCTAAAACTGCTTAGATTTTGAAAGTTCTTTGTATAAAAGAGGGGAAAACAACTTGCTCCCAGATTTGTTGGCTGAGGCTTTCTCATGTGAACCATCATCTCTCAAGGAGGTGCCCTGGCCAATAGTAGAGTTGACTGAACAATAAAAAATATTGGTCATCATATCAATTATGTCATCTTCATGCCTCCAATCTGTTTAATTGATTTTATTTCACTATGTAGTTACATTTACTACATGTTCAAATAAAAGCCTCGGAGACATTTGCCTCCAGCTTTTTTCTCTCTTCCTGCTCTTCTCTTGGCCAGTCTTCTTACCTACGTATTTATTGTGTGTCTATAATGTGCCTCCATCCGTGTTAGGTGTGAGCTCCAACAATGAACAAGACAGACTCCCTACACTGAAGGAGCTTCCTCACTGCTGGGAGAGAAGCCGATGAGTAGACTGGCAATTACAATAGATTTTGTCATCAACAAAACCCTCTATTGGCTTTTCCAGAGTTTAGGCAGTGGGGCTTCATAAGTGTTCAAAAGTAGGAGAAGATATAGGGCTACCCAGATTGAGGTTTTCTTCTTATCTTTTATAAAATAACTTTTTTCTCCTTTTTACACAAGTAATACATCCTCATTATAGAAAAAAATTAGAAAATATAGAGAAGCAAAAAGAATAAGATAATTTCCTATCTCTCTACCAGATGACATTTAATTACGTATCCTTCCAGATTTTTATATATACAATTTTAACTAAAACATTATTGTATAGGCCGGCCCCGTGGCTTAGCGGTTAGGTGCAGACGCTCCGCTGCTGGCAGCCTGGGTTCGGATCCCGGGTGCGCACCGACGCACCGCTTCTCCGGCCATGCTGAGGCCGCGTCCCACGTACGGCAACTGGAAGGATGTGCAGCTGTGACATACAACTATCTACTGGGGCCTTGGGGGAAAAAATAAATAAATAAAATTATTTTAAAAAAAACATTATTGTATATACTCAAGCCATTTTAACGTAGAAAATAAAGATTGGGTGACAGATTTGGTTCCTCTAATAGACTGTGAGCCATTTAAAAGCAGGTACTGAATCTCCACACCCTTCTTCTTCCCACTGAGGCCTAGTATATTTATGTTCAGTAATTATGTATGGAACAAGTCATGTTGGGGCTTGAGGGATGGATTTGTGAATAAACGGCTAGATTGCTTATTTCTCGCTTAAAATTTTAAGATAAATGTGTTGCCACATTAGCAGGTATCACATTTGCTAGATTCTTCTTGATGAAGATAAAGGTAACTGGACAATTCTTAAAGGATGCCTTCCTGTTCCTAGCTTGAGTCCTATCAAAACTGGAATGCTTCCATATTTTAAACAAACAAAACCAAAACCACCCCCCAAAACAAAACACAACCACAACAACAAACCTTGATCCTTAAAAAAGAGATAGCATTTCTTGTTTGTGACTTTATTAATTCACTCATGTTTGCCATGTATAAATCATTGAAGAAGAAGGAAGAAAGCTAATTTGGACTTCCTCTACCACTAGTTTTCACTTGCTGAATATTCAGCCTATCGTACTACTCCAGTGATGGGTCAGGAAGTATTTTTTTCAAGTTGATTTAAAATAAGCTTTGATTAATGTTGTTTTCCTGTTATTTCTAGTGATGAAGGGTCAACCTGATATTGTTGACAGCAGTGTGTTTGGAGAGATTTCCAGTCTCATTAGAAGTTTTGGATAGTAAGAATCAAGATGGCACCTCAGCTCCTTCTTGGGCAGAATTTCTGGTGATACTGCCCCCTCTCTGAGACCTCTCTTTCCTTACATCTTTAGTCACAGGAGGGATTCATTAGGCTGTAGGTAGACTGCAACTAAGTGTCCTCATCGGTGCCTATCACTTAACTACATAATGTTTTTATGAGTCGCTAGACCCAAACTGGCCACATTAGATTGGCTGTGTTGCTATTCTGGTTAATTACATGTCATCTAATTGTGTAATTTAGCTACATATGCATAGTGACCTGAAGCCAAGAGCTTTTCTTTATTGTACAATTGCTCTGAATAAACTCACAGTGAAAATAGAATTTAAATACCTGTTGTAAAATACTGCTTCTAAAAGGCTGTTTGGGGCTTTTTATAATGCTTTGATGCATTTTCAAAGAAAACATTCTAATAATATCATGTGATTTCTACCTGTACCCTAAAGCCATTAAAAATTATTTTCTGTGATTGCTCTTGTCTCGATTTATTTAACTAAAAAGTTTGGTATCCCCTAGTTTCTGATTGTGAAGGTTTTTCTGCACATGCTTGATCATTTTAGTTCATTCTAATGATGTTCTCTTTGTCAAGTAAAACACAAAAGATTAACCACCTTTCAGGTTTTAGATAAGTGTTCTCTTCCATGTGAATTCAACACATTCAATTTAACACATAATTTATTGAGTTCTTAATCGAGGCCAGGCATTATGCTACAATCCCAGAATACAAAGACCTGTAAGGCCTCCCATGTGGGGGAGGAGCAAGTATGTAAACAGACAATCTGTTCAGTTAGATGGTAGGGTACGAGGTGCCTTGGAAGTACGAAGAAGGCATGCTCAGCTTTACCTAGAGAGGTCATAGATGACTTCTCAGAGGAGGGGACAGTTGAGACGAGTCTTTAAGGATGATTAGGAGTTCACCAGGAAAACCTGAGAAGAGGATGAGGGGAAAGAGCACGTTAGGTAGAGAAAACAGCATGTGTGAAGGCACAGAGACATGCACCATGCTATGCCTTGTAGGAACCACTAGTAATGTAGTATGGGTGGGTATGAGGAAGAGGAGGAGAGAGATGAGGGTCTCAGACTTCCGCCTTCCAGCAATGGGAAGCCACTGAAGGGGCCTTAAGCAGAGGTGTGGTGTCATTATTTTTGTAGTTGGGAAGGGTCACTTTGGTGCAGTCTGCATTCCTCGTCCTCTGCTATGTTGTTTGTATTTAAAGACCAGCTCCTCCTTCAGTTTCTGTTATAGTTCATGCAGGGCTTGATCTAAACTATAGCATTTTCTAGGCCAGATGATCTGAGGAAGGCTGAATTTAACCACAAGCCAACAGTTTGCCTACAAGTTATCCCCTGGCTTGTTATAGCAATGTTTAGGTTGTATCATCACTGTAGTCCCTTTGTGGGCCATTTCTGCCTCCTGTACGCTTCTCATAGAACCAATGAGCTTTTAATCACAAGCTCAGACTTGCCTTGACATTGGATGCAGTCCCTGAGCATGTTGATGATCTGGGTCCATTCATTCAGCATATACTCGAGGGCCTGCTATGTGTCCAGGCTGGCAACATAGGGGAATGAGACAGCCCCTGTCTCCCACCATTTGCAGACACGTAAACAATTCCAGTAGAGTACAATAGATGCCCTAGTAGAGAAACTAAGGGGACAAAAAGGAGGGGAGAGAGACCAGGAAGGCTTTCTGCAGGAGATGGCATCTGCATCTCCTGGAGGAGGAAGCAAAGAAGAGTGGACAGGGATGTCCAAGTGGAAGGCAGACAGACAAAAGAGCTATTGAGAACTGGCAGCGCCTCAGACCAGAGTGTGGAGAAGGCAAGTTGGTAAGAGAAGGAGCTAAGGAGATCAGAGGGGACCAGAACTTCCAGGGCTTGTGCTCCGTGCCACCAGAGTGTTTTAAACAGGGAGAATTAACACGATCAGCTTTTCAGAAAGATTGTTCTGAGAGCAGAGAGAGTGTATTGGAGAGGGGCAAGATGGAGACAGGGAAACTGCCGCTGTTTCCCTCTGTGACTAAGCACTTAGAGTGATGCTGGTAAGAAATAATGAGAGCTGTAACCAAGTTGGCATCTGTGGAACGGAGACGTGAACATGGGTCTAAAAGAGAGGCGAGGAGGCGAGGTTGGGGATTCAGTGGATATAGAGATGAATAAGTGGGCGAAGTTGAGGATGAAGAAAGGTGGTCCGTTGTCCACAGATGGTGCAGGTTTTCAAAGGATGCCACTGTTGTGACATGGAGTTACTCTTCTAACTGGATTTGAATGCCACACTGCAGTCATATTACTCTTAATATGCCTTCTCCTCCTTGACTCATTTTTATATTCTTGACAAAAAAACAAAATTCCATTTATAAGCCCTATGTAGCCCTGCAAATTGTTTTCACCTCTTTTATATCATCGTTCCTTCAAAACCTGTGAGGAAGGTTAGACAAGTGGCAATATCCTCATTTTGTTGATACAAATCAATCGTGCACAAAAGCCAATACTGTGTCAGAGTAGGATTAGAATCCTCCCCTATTTCTGACTCTAGACTGCACGGTCTGCTTTGAAGATACATCATTAGATTATGTAATCCTAACAAAACGGAATTCATTTTTTGTTTTTCAGCAAATAGTCATTGATGAGCATCTGGAGCTGAATGTAAAGTTTTTTTCTGAAAAAGTGTTTATCTCTTTTAAATTCGTTGTCTGCTCACAGTGAATCTATTTTGGAATAGATAGCATTTATGGGGGCTCACTGTATGCTTTATTCAGTACTAATTCATTTCATCATTGAATCCTGTGAGGTGGCTACTAACGTTATCCCCTTTGTAGCTGAGGACACTCAGGCACTGAAATGGTAGCGTGCGCAGGGTCACCCAGCGAGCAAGGAGTTGGGCGAGGGTTTGAACCCAGGCATAAAGGCTTCAGAGCTTCTCACTTAGCTTATTACAAATACATGTCCAGGACATAATCATTATTTTTCAGAACCTGCTCAGGAGCATTTATTTAAGGGATTTTTTTTGTAACTTTGAAAAGAGATTTCTGAAAGCAGCAGCAGACCTTCACAGTGGTGCTCAGGATCCTTTTAGAATCAGTCATGACTGCACCTGAGAAGGTTCGTTTATCCAGAAATAGTCACAGCCGAGCTGAGCCTCACTGAGGACCTGATAAAAAGCAAGACAGAATCTCAGAGACTGGGTGAGTTGTCTCTGCCCCAGAATAGTTCATGTGAACTCACAGCTTAATAGTTTTGTTGCTCAACTTGAGGGTTAAAATTCATAATGGTAAAATCCAAATATGAGTGCAAGTCAGCCCTTTTGCACCTAAAAAGTTACCTTGGGGCAAGGTACATGATATGTCTTCATCATGACGTGGTATAAGTCATTAAAATCTCTCTTTTGTATCTGTATTACAGTTCAAGTTTACATCAAAGAGCTTCTCCCAGCTACTTTTCTGTGTTAATATCTAGTTTCTTTCCCCTTCTTTGTGTGCATTTTGCAAATATGTTTCCAAATATGTTTACTTTTCTAAATATATAAATATATATGTTAGCTTTCATTTTTCTCTGTTCAGATAATTTTAACCAAGTGTCTCATCCTTTTGCCAATAAATCTCCATGTTTCCTGTCTGCCACTCTCATCCTTCCTTTTTACAGATCATTAAAAAAGAATATTCTATCCTCTCTAAACAGCAGGGCCCGTTGTGTCACCTCTTATACACCTTCCTCCCAGTGAGATTGATTTTAATATATTGTTACCCTTCATTTATTATCTCCTCAGTCCATGTTCAAGCCAAAGTCACTTAGTTTTGTGAAGGAAATTGTGTGAGATGTTCTTCCAAATGCTCTAATAAAATTCAAATATATCACATCTGCTCCATTCCCTTAAACCAGTAATCTTGTAATTCCATCAGAAAAGCAATCAAATTTGGCGTGCCTTGTTTTTCTTTTCCTTCATAAAGCTCAGCTTCTTATTACTTTTGGGTTTATTCCCTCTAGATGTTAACAGATTTTTTATTACTCTCACAATATTGCAAACTTGCCAAATTACAACTTCCAGGGTCACTTTCATTGTTTAAAAACCGGGCTCTCTTTTCCTTTTGTCTCATTTTGTGGTGCCTAAATATTTGGATTCCTGTTGATTCTATGGATCTTAGATGAACCAGATTCATTATTTACGGAGGATGATGGTAAAAGTAAGGAGAGGCAGACAGAGGCTGCTCTCCCTGCTGCCTGTTATCTGAAGCCATCTTCTTACACCATTTCCAAGTCCTCCTGACTGACTGCATCATCTCCTTCTCACTAGCCGTCGGGCCTCTGCTCCATTCCTGGATTCTGTGATTGATGACCCCCTCTCCCCCTTACATGATTCATTAACATTAGCTCCTCTGTTTTTGCTGCCCTTTAGAAGAGAACTCACACATAGTTCATTTTTACCTCCTTGTTCCCTGTGCTCTCGTGTTTCTGTTTATTGGTGAGTAAAAAAGGTATCTTTAACTTCAGGACTACGACTGTCTTTTTTCAACTGCACATGGAGTATTCTTTGAATCTTTGCATGATGAGGGCGTTGTTTTTAAATTGGATGCTCTAGGGCCCAGTTCAAAACAACTGCCCCTGTGATTCCTTTTCTTACGTGAGCATTTGTCTAACCAAGTCTGGGTATAGCCGTGTCAGGTTGTATTGTTCTGTCCCAAGGTCTCTAATTCTATCCTTTCCATTTTCTCATCCTCATTTACTTTCTTTTTTTTTTTTTTTTTTGGTGAGGAAGATCAGCCCTAAGCTAACATCCGTGCTAGTCCTCCTCCTTTTTCTGAGGAAGACCGGCTCTGAGCTAACATCTATTGCCAATCCTCCTCCTTTTTTTTCCCCCAAAGCCCCAGTAGATAGTTGTATGTCATAGTTGCACATCCTTCTAGTTGCTCTATGTGGGACATGGCCTCAGCATGGCCGGAGAAGCGGTGCGTCGGGGCACGCCCGGGATCCGAACCCGGGCCGCCAGCACCGGAGCGCCCGCACCCAACCGCTAAGCCACGGGACCGGCCCACTTTCTTTACAGTCAATAAACTCAACAATAGGCACTTTCTTTCTGTAGATTTTATTACCTTTTTTTGTTTGCTTTGTATCACTTAATACATGTCTTCCCTCAACAAACAAATACGACAATACTTCAAACCGCGTTGGAGACTCAATTATTCCTGGCTTATTCCGGAAGGAGTAGAGATCTTTTTATTTCATTTATTCATTCATTCATTCACCCAACATTTAATGAGTACCTCCTAGGTGTCAAATACAGGGCTACAAAGATGAGTCCCTCCATTCACAGCATTCACAGGATCATGAAGAAGTCAGCAATAGAAGGGATTCTAACATGGTACAGTACGTGCTGTGACACAAGTGGATTTACAAGGTGTAGCAGGGGCACCACCCTGAGGAGATGAAGGCTCTGAAGAAGGAGAATCTAACTGTAGGTCGGGAGGGATCAGGTTGAGTTTTCTAGACAGACAAAGGGGAAATGGTGTTTCATGAGAAGAAGTAGTCTTGCAAGATGGGTACTCTCAACTTATCCTGATTCCTCCTTCCAGATCTGCCCAACTTTGTATTGTTGACAGATAGAGGAGAAACTAAAAGTCTGTGGGAAACACAGGCACAGAGACTGGAGGGAGAAAATAAGTATTAGATTTGTGTACAATAGTTCCCACCTATCTAAGGGAGATACGCTCAGTGGATGCCTGAAACCGCGGATAGTACCGAACCCTGTGTATGCTATGTTTTTTCCTATAAATACATATCTATGATAAAGTTTAATTTATAAATTAGGCACAGTAAGAGATTAACAACAATAACTAATAATAGAACAATTATAGCAATATACTGTAATAAAAGTCACCATAGATCTTAGCAATCTCAGCATACAATTTTTTTTCTTATTAAGTCGAGAACTTGCACCTTTTCACTTTAAGAAAGCACTTTACAGCTTCTCTTTGGCATATCCGAATTGCCAGCATCACTATTGTGCTTTGGGGGCATTATTAAGCAAAATAAGGGTTACTTGAACACAAGCACTGCGATACCACGACAGTTGGTCTAATAACCAAGATGACTACTAAGTGACGAACCGATGGGTAGCGTGTACAGCGTGGATACACTGGACAAAGGGATGATTCATGTCCAGGGTAGGACGGCGCAGGACGATGCAAGATTTCATCATGCTACTCAGAACAGTGTGCAATTTAAAACTTAGAAATTGTTTATTTCTGGAATTTTCAATTTAATATTTTTGGACCTCAGTTGACCACAAGTAACTGAAACCACAGAAAGGGAAACCACAGATAAGGGGAGACTACTGTATTAGTTTGCTAGGGCTGCCATAACAAAATACCACAGACTGAGTGGCTTAAACAACAGGAATTTATTTTCTCACAATTCTGGAGGCTCAAGGTCAAGATCAAGGTGTCAGAAAATTTGGTTTCTCCTGTGGGCTCTCTCCTTGGCTTGCAGATGACCACCTTCTCGCTGTGTCCTCACATGATCATCCCTCTGTCTGTGATGTTTGTGTCCTAATCTCCTCTGCTTATAAGGACATCAGTCATATTGGATTAGGGCCCACCCAAACAACCCCATTTTAACTTAATTACCTCTTTGAGGGCTCTATCTCCAAATACAGTCACAGTCAGAGGTACTGGGGGTTAGGCTTCAACATAGAAATTTAAGAGGTACACAATTCAGCCTAACAGTTTATATTTAGTCTTTTTTTGCATTTTTTTTAGTGTTTGAACTAATGGCATAACGAGTTGAGAATCACTTGACAGAACTAAAAAGATATATGATGAGCTGTTATCTGCTGAGCAAAGCTATTTAAATGTTTTAAATTTATACTAAATGTTACTATAAATGTCCTAGATTTCCCATGTAGCTCTGCTTGCAATTAAAATATTACCAAAGTCATACCTCATTAAATACTAAACTTTGTCCCTGAAGGCCCAGGACACGTGACAGTGTATGAACCCTTTCAGGACTGCAGTGGAAGCCACATCACATTCATTATCACTGATAAGAGGATTAGGCTTTAAATTGCCTAATTTCCAGTAATTTTTTCCCTCTGTAGAGATAAATTCATTTATCTTGATTTAGATGGATCATTGTATAGAATTTCAATGTAGATAAGAATATAGTTTAAAAGAAAAAACAGCTCAAAGAATGTAACTGCTTCTTGGATCTCCTTTATGGAAAAATATATATTTTGTTAAATATGAAAGAGTTTGAAACGTCTTTGCATTATAAGACATTCATAATGTTTCTAGTGTTGCGTTTGGTGGTCTGACAGGGAAAGTTGTGTAATGATCAGAAGATGTCAGTTCTGATTTCAGCTGGGCCGCTCGCTGCTTCATGACTTGTGCAAGGCATTTAATATTCCTGAACTTTTATTTCCTCCTTGGTCAAATGCAGATGATTACATCTGTATCAAGCTTATTTCATATTTTATACTATTGCACATCTTTCTTGTATAGGAATTATGTTATTGAATTACAAATTATGAATTGAACATGCAAGACAATACTTAGAGTTTAAATATCAGAACTTAGGGGCCGGCCTGGTGGCGCAAGCGGTTAAGTGCTCGCGCTCCGCTGCCGCGGCCCGGGGTTCCCCAGTTCGGATCCCGGGCGCACACCGACACACCGCTTGTCAAGCCATGCTGTGGCGGCGTCCCATATAAAGTGGATGAAGATGGGTATGGGTGTTAGCCCAGGGCCAGTCTTCCTCAGTAAAAAAGAGGAGGATTGGCAGATGTTAGCACAGGGCCGATCTTCCTCAAAATAAATAAATATCAGAACTTATTTTTAAATATTGATATAAATCATGCTTTATGGTGGAAGAGAGAAAATGGTAAGTGATAGTATTTATATGGGCAGAAAGTAATAATGCCTTGCCAAGAAGGAATTGATTTAGAAAAAAATTGAAATTTAATAGGTGTAAGATATAAGGAACCTCGCAGATCACTTATATTACACGAAGAAACGGTTAAAAATTAGACCATTAAAGTCATTCTTAAAATGAAAAAGTTGTCTTTGAGGCAAATTTTTAAAAGGGAAAAAGACTGGGCCCAGTTCAAAGAGGTGGGAGGAAATTTTGATTAGTTGAGAAAGGAAGAAATGAAATGGTGACACCTTCCCTGCCCCTACCCCAAGTCTGAATAATCAAAAGAATGACACAGGCGAGCGCAAAATCTCCTCTTACAAAGTCTCCCATAAAGGACCATTCTTGCTGTTGTCACGCAAAGGCGTTTTGTAAGCAGCACTGGAGCCGGCACAGCATTGAGCATAGCACAAAGGAGGCTGTGGGCCTGGTCCTGCCTCCTTGGTGCTGACACAGGGTCGGAAGGGTGTGATGGATATCCAGGCTGTTGGACGCTGACAGGCAAGTGTTTGCATTTGTTGTACAAGCTTTGTTAGCGGGAAGTGGAACTTAGTTAGGGGATCACCACCTCACTTGCAGTTAATTGGGGAAGATTGAGTGGATGGGGTGGAATATCAGGGGCTTAGCCTGTTTCCTCATCATCTCACAGCTGGACTCCCAGCTGCCCTAACATCTCCTCCCAGGCAGTCCCGAATTCTGTGGCTTATTTAAATAGGAAAGAAAAAAAAAGGAAGGGAGGATGGAAGGGAGGGAGGAAAAGGAAATAAAGAACACATACCCCAAGAAGCTCTTCTGTTTGGCTCCTCTCTCTCTGGCAAAATGACTTGGGACAACCCCCGGTGTTGGATTGTGGGCCTGGATCTGCCCACCCCTCACCCCAGCCCGTTACTGAGGACAGCTGCCAACAGTCCCTTCCACTGCTTAGGAAGCGTGTAACTGGCCAGAATCGACGTTAGTACGCTGATCCTGAAAAAAAAGTAATAATCATAGCTAACATTTTTTTTTAGCATTTCTCATGTGCTGGGCCTCTCCTAAGTGCTTTAGATGCATTATCTCATTGAATCTCCCTGACAACTCCAGGAGCTGGGTATATTATTACCCTTCTGTTACAGATAAAGAAACTGAGGCAAAGGCTCTCCTAAACTCCCTCGAGAGCACAGACGGCCGAGCCAGGGCTGGGGCCCAGACCGTTCCTCTTAGCTACCACACACAAAGTGAAAAAAGATAGGCACAGCCCTCCCATTGACACGACTACTTTCTGGTTTGCAGGGCGTTTTAGCATATTCTATCATGTGCTCATCATAGGAAGCAGAAGCTTTCGTTATCCTCATTTTACAGAAAGAAATGAGGCTCAAAGGCGTTAAATGCCAGTGAGTGGCTGAATAACCACATTATCAGAAAAGTAGTAATGGACATGGTTTCTTTTTGTTCTAAAACTCAAATATCCCTCATAAGACAAATGTTGGCAAATATATTTGTGTGTGTGTGCACGCACACTCTATTTTGTGCTATTTGTAGCTCAAAATCAGAATATTGCAAAACTTTAATTAGATAGTTGGTTGTTAAACCTATTAAAGATGGTTGTCACAATTCTGGGAAATTCTAGAGTTCTGGAATTTTAGTTATTTTAATTTTCATCAGAACTGGGAATTAAACAATAAAAGACAGGCCCCCAGACACATCTACAGGACATAACTCCACCCAGAGTCTTGCCATTCCTTTGTCATCTGGGTTGACAGTCTCATCCTGACTCAGGAGTCCCTTAAGTCCCCAGTCAAGACCTTCCTCATGCCCAGCCTTCCTAAGGGAAGGTCTCACTCTCACATGGATGGAAAGTGATGCTGAAGGCAGAAAACTCCTCCCCAGACCCTGGGTCTATTTATTTCTCAGTAAATGTTTATTGAGCACCAAGCATGTACCAAGCACCGTGGAAGGTACTGCAGATATAGTTAACAATGAAGAAGAACATAAAAGTTCCTGTCCTCATGGAGCTGACAGTGTGAGTGTCTTTGGGGACATGCCACAAGAGAAGGGGAAGGTGTGAGGGTTGCTCTACAAGAGCACAAGCCACTCTGGGACACATCGAGTGGGGTCCTGTGGGCCCTGTAGACGGACTTGGGAGTCGGACACCTGCGTCCATATCTTCACTCTCCACCAATCATCTCTGTGCCCTTGGACATGCTTAACATCTCCAGAGCTTTCATGTATTTCTTCTACAAAATGGGTATACAGTATGTCTCTGAAAGCACTGTTTAGAAGATGTAATGAGAGCAGCTCATCAAGCAGCTAACAGAGTGCCTGAAACATACAAGGTGTGGAGTAAAGGCTAGTTCTCTGGCATGAAGTCCCCCACCTCCCCGTTTTGTCCAGGCACAGAGGCCTTTCCCACCCCAGGGCTCAGGTGGTAGGGGATTGGACACATAGTAATATATCATAATAATAATTGCCCCATTTGTTGAGCATTTATCATGCAGGGTCAGGGTTCATGCTATGTCATCCCATTTTGTAGATTTCAACTCGGCTCAGGTTCTTCTCTTCCTTCCCAGCGCAGATAACCAGCACATTCAGGGCATTCTGTTTTTCATGTATTTGGTATTTTTTTTCAAAGGACAATTAGTCATGCCATCAGTATTTGAGAGAATTTGGGCAACACCTTGTCTACACAGCCACAAAGATTAATATCTGAATGCTCTGTGCTTATTTAAAGCCATTAGAGGGAATTTTTTGTTTGTTTTTTGAGGACGTCTTTCCTAACACGTACATGCTGCAAAAGATTTTGAAACTATGTCTCTGCACTATGCACCATCCATGGATTCTTCCACCTCCAGACAGCTGGATTCCTAGTCTGTAGCATGAGGCAAGCCACTCCTGGGACGTTCCAAGCAGCCCACACCTAACACCAGTGTTCCCGTTCCACGCGCAACCCACACTTGGCGCCTCTCCTCCAGCCCCCTCAGGCCCAGGGTGCGCTCTGCCTTGAATTAGTTTTCTGTATCTGAATCTAGGCCTTTTTCCCTCTAGACTCGGAGCATCCAGAGCTGCTGAAACATGTTTATTAATCAATCAATGCAGAATGCATTTTAATCAGTGGTTTGATAGGAGACAAAAAGAGAAGACTGTCAGACTGTGGTGTTGGGGGAAGATGCTCTGCTGAGAGAGGGTGGACTCTAGTGAATAGAGCACCGAAGTGGAATTCAAAGGCAGCTTCTAACTTGGGGGATGCAGACAATGCTTTACATCCCGTAAATGGCAGAAGCATTAAGAAGTAGTATCCAGGGCCAGCCCTGTGGCTTGGTGGTTGGGTGCGCGCGCTGCGATGCTGGTGGCCCGGGTTCGGATCCCGGGTGCGCATCGAGGCACCGCTTCTCCGTTCATCCTGAGGCCGAGTCCCACATACAGCAACTAGAAGGATGTGCAGCTGCGACATACAACTGTCCACTGGGGCTTTGGGGGGAAAAAAAATAAAATAAATAAAATCTTTAAAAAAAAAAAAAAAGTAGTATCCAGAAAGAAATCCAAAAAGAAACAGAAAGACTTATATTCCAGAAGACATAATTTGCTTTAAGAAGTTTATGAAAGGAATGAGGATGACAGCTGCCTTTTTCCTCCTGTTAGCTGCTGATTGCATTTGGTCATATTTCATTTGGATTCAGCTCTTTCCTGTCTGGATGATATTACCATTACATTTCTATGCCATTTTAGATTTTCTTTTGTTGTCACGTGTAGGAAATGGATTACATTCTTCTTGTCTGTGAAACCAAAGAGATTGTTTTGTTTGGAGATGTTCTCACACTGTGTGGACTACAAAGTACAAAAGAGATCAGGTGCTGGAATGGCCTGTGCTTGAGATGAGGTTTATTGTCACGGCTCTAAAGAGGAACCAGGGTAATCCATTTGACCCGAAAGCTCACTGTAACCCGTAGTGACAGAAGCAGCATAGATCGGTACTCCACTCCTCTAGGTGGCTGCCTCGTGGTTACAGATTCTGCCTCTGTAAGAAATTCCTTTTTAGAGGAGTTTATATACAGTTTCTACATTTATTTTTTCCCTCCATGATCCACCTATGTAATCCTCAACTTTCCACGTGGGGATTATGCGTGTATTTATTCATTAATTCAACAGCATTTGTGTAGCACCTCCTATGTGTCAAGCCAGGTGCTAGGTGCTGGGATATAAAAAAAGCATGATCCCCACCCTTGCTTAAAACCTAGTGGGGAAACGAAGAAATAAAGAGACGGTGGAGGTTCAGGATGAAATTGCTGCAGTAGATACACCACAGCTTTTGTGGAGACGTAATGGAGGGGTACCTTAACCATAGAGAAGAAGGTCAGGAGAAACTTCCTGCAGGAACTGTGTTGTAAGGGAAAAAGCGAGATGAGACTCAGCTGACCAGGCCATGCATCTTAGCATGAGGAAGGTTGCAACAAGCGGTAAAGGAGTGTTGGGAAAGGTATTTTAGGCAGAAGAAGCAGCACCCACCAAGGCCCAGGGGCCAGAGAGAATGCAGTGTGTTCAGAGAGTCTCACGTAGGGTCGTGTGGCCGAGCGTCGAGGATGAGTGAGACATGACAAGAGATGGCGTTAGAGCGGTGGGCAGTCACCAGGTGGGAGAGAGTCCCTAAGCCCTGCTTGAGGACTGCGCACATCAGCCCGTAGGCACTGGGGAGCCATGGAGGAGTTCTAAGCAGGCAACATCTGCATTTTGAAAGCTCATTCTAGCTGCAGTGTAGGAAATAGATGGGGGTGGGACAAGACTGGACGTAAGAAAACCACCTAGAATATCAGCATATTCATGTAGGTGAGAAAGGACCAGGGCCTGGACTGAGGTAGCAAAGAGATGGCCAGATTGGGGTTGATCTACGAGCTGTAAGTGAAGGAACATGATGACTCTGTTGGAGCCACACTGGCCTCTGCTGCTCCTTATGTGCCAGAGACATTCCTACCTTGGGCCTTTACACTCGCTGTTCTCTCAGCCTGAAGTGATCTGCGCCCAGATTATCTGTGTGGTTGTCCCCTAACCTCCTCAGATCTTGCCTCCAATGCCACCTTCTCATTGAAGCCTACGCTGATCACTCTATTTAAAATTGCCCCCACTTCCCCACAAACACCTGAATTCCTCTCACTGTGTTTTTCCCAGTGTCATTTATTCACCTCCTACTATCCTCTGTAAATTGAATTATTTTTATGCTCATTGTTTATGATCTTTCTCCCCTGCTAGAATATAAGCTCCTTGAGGACAGGAGTGCTTTTGTTTTGTTTTGTTAGTCTTCTCTTACATCTCAAGCTCTAGAACAATGCCAGGTACACAGTAGCCACTCAACTAATGTTCGTTGAATGCATAACTGGATGGATGTTGGATTGAAGAGGAGAGAAGAGCATGGATGATGCCCAGTTTTCTTCTGGCTTGGGCTGATGAATGGGGAGAGTAAGTAGAAAATTCATCAAAATGGGAAAAAGAGAAGAGGAACAGGAAATGAAGAAGACGATGAGTTCCACTTGAAATATTTGCCAAGTGGTAAGATCAAGCGTCTCAAGATAGAAATGGAGGAGGACCTGAGAAAGAGCAGGAAAGGTTTGGGGTAGGAAGTAGGGGCTGCCTAAGGGCCGTGAAAGGTGGTCTGAGTGGTCTGAGGGTCCAGCTACAGTTAGCCATCATGAATATGTAGTGGCTGGTGGCAGGACTTTTCCCCAGCAGAAGTCAGCACTGTGGGGGTGGGGAAGACACTTGATTTGATTAGAGATTGAGGACTTGCCAGACCAGAGCAAAGACAAGGGAAGTAGTAAGTTGAAGGTGTAAGCAGCATCCTGGAGTTTATCCTGAATAAGGATGGAAAGGGAATCAAGAATGGGATAAATGGCTAGGAAATAAAGAAGGAACTGAAGGAATGGAGGTCAGATTAGGTCTGACAGCACATGTACTGCAAGTTGGGGGGTGTGCGTAGGTGGGATGGAAGGAAGCAGCGAGTTATTTTTTAGTCATCAATCAAGAGATTTTTATCAGGCACTATATTAGTCAGGGCTCTCCAGAGAAACAAAACCAATAGAATGTGAATAGAGAGAGAGAGAGATCTTAAGGAATTGGCTTGCATGATTATGGAGTCTGATAAGTCCAAAATCTGCCGTTGAAATCCTGGCTGGCGACCCTGGGAAGAGCCAGCATTGCTCTTCAATTCCAGAGGCTGTCTGCTGCAGAATTCCCTCTTGCTCAGAGGAAGTTAGTCTTTTGTTCTATTCAGGCCTTCGATTGATTGGTTGAGGCCCATCGATATTAGGGAGGCAATCTGCTATACTCCGAGTCCACCAATTTACATGTTGATTTCATCCAAAAACACCCTCACAGAGACATCTTGAATAATGTTTGACCACATATCTGGGCACTGTGGCCCAGCCAAGTTGACACCTAAAATTAACCGTCACAGGCACCTGTTATGGGCCAGGTCTTATTGGGGGAATAGTAAGTCATAATAGTTCCTTCCTGTGAGCAACATACAGTCTGGGGGAAGATACCAGCTCTTTTAGCTATTGAAGTGAATAACACTGATGGCGTAATGCTCAGCATGCTTGCAGGCCACCTCCAAGAATACAAACTCACTTTTACGTTTAAGATAAATCTGGTGCAGTGCATGCATGTGTAGGTAATGCAAAATATTAAAAGATATTTACCCAACCCTTTGTATCACCCACGTTATAATTAACTTTCCATCAAGATGACCATGGAAAAAGAATTCACTAATATTTGTAGACTGTTTCCCTACCTCCTGAATTTCTCCAGTTACATCTTTAGCATTTTATTCCTCACTGGCTAATGTACAGGTTTATTTTTGTTCCAGTTAGTTGTGAATGGTCCATAGTTGATAGCAGAAAACAACACATTTTGTTTATCTGTTAACTGAGTTGATATGAAGAGTAACAAATTTTATTTATATATAAGAATGCCCTTTTCCCCTCCTCCCCCTAACATTGAACCTATACAACCAACACACTTTATTCAATCTCTCCTTTAGAATAAGGAGATTAACAAATAATTTTCACGCACTCCCTAAGGGAATTAAGTTTGTTGCCATAATCAGACTAATCAGGATCCCCACCTAACCAGGCAGAGGGCATAGAAATGCCTCACTTGGCTCATATTCAGGGCCATTAGGGTCTTGCAGATAATGAACATCAGAGCTCTAATTTGCATAGCTGGTGTCTCCTGTCCATTGCCTGTGGAGAGCCTGTTAACAGCAGAGGTCCCAGAGGCTGGAGTCACACAGAGCTACAGGAAAACCCTGCTGTTGTGTTCTTCTCACGTGAGAGAGGGCAGAACCTCCTTATTATTAGTCATTGTGGTTAATAAGCATTTACTAATAGGATGAGGGGTGAATACCGCTTACTGAGCCTAAAACTTTATTATGCAGGGCAAGACTGGAATTGCTTGTGTTCCTGAAAGTATCTGAAAAAGTATGTCTTTGTGATAAGGGTCTCCCAGTCGCAGAGAAGTCAAGGACCTAATTGTTGGTGAAAACCCCCAATGACGTGAATGGGTTTTAGACCACATGGTATATTGCAAATGTGTTGGAGGTTATCTTGAATGATCTGTCGGTTTTCTTTTTTTTTGTGTGTGAGGAGATCAGCCCTGTGCTAACATCTGCCAATCCTCCTCTTTTTTTGCTGAGGAAGACAGGCCCTGGGCTAACATCCGTGCCCATCTTCCTCCACTGTATATGGGACGCCGCCACAGCATGGCCTAGCCAAGCAGTGCATCCGTGCGCGCCCGGGATCTGAACCTGCGAACCCCGGGCCGCGGCAGCGGAGCGCGCGCACTTAACCACTTGCACCACCGGGCCGGCCCCGATCTGTCGGTTTTCACGTAGGGACTATATCGGACCGTTATATGGAACTGTCTGTGATGGAGATTTATTATTTTATACTGGGGCCAAAAAAAAAAAATTCTATGGGAACATATCCCTATCAAAAAGCTCACTTTGCACATCACATTTCAGAACTCTGAGTCTTGGGTGTGTATTAATGTGTATAATATGTAAAGCCAGGTTGTCCTGAACAGTTTTTTGCCGGGAGAAAGGGGATGATTTCATGCTTGAGAATGAGAGCCTATACTCTTGGGTTATATGTTTTTTTTCAATAAGCAGATTTTCAGACTGCCGAACTTGTTCATATTAATACATTTTCCCAATATCTAAAAGTCAGTCATTGCTAAGTTACATTATTTGAGCAAAGGATTTTGTGTGAAAATGTCTATTCAGATTTAATGATGAAATTTCATACTCTCGTACTGTGTCCTGAAGCTGAGTTCCCACCCCTCATATGAATAATAATTACGCAAAATTATTTTTCTATTTTTCTTTAATAATAATAATAGCTGTTAACTATATTGAGTACTTGCTTTGTGCTAGCCCCTGTTTACGTGCTTTGCATCTATCAGCTCATTTGATTCTCACCCAAACAACCCTTTGAGAAAGGACTTACTGTTATTCTCATTTTACAGCTGAGCAAACTGAAATGCAGAGAAGTTTCAGTAACTCTCCCACAGCTACACTGCTGGGAAGTGGTAGGATGGGGTCTGAACTCAGTCAGACTGACCCCAGAGTCTGTGCTCCTGTGCCATGTCAAGCTCAAGTCATTATTTTTGCTTTAAAAAAAAGAAACTTTAATGTCAGCATGACCACACCAAAATCTTATTACACCGAGGGCTGACTAAAACAATTTAGAATAAAAGAGAACTGACACAAACTCTTAACCTTTAGAAACTGATACAGCAAATTTGTCTTTCAAAAACCATTGCTGAATTTAAAACAGAAAGAAAGAAAATGAGATTTAAAATATTAATAGCATTTTAAACATGTAGAAACAGGAAGGTCAAGATATTTTTTTTAATCATCTGTCGCAAGAGAAAACTAAACCCAAAATGACAATGTTACTTTGTGTCATTCTTTTTCAACGTGTGAATCTTGGAAACTGTGATTTTGAGTAGAAGAGCAACATATCAGGACTCAGAAGCCCCAAGATTCACTCCCAGCTTTTCTGTTAACTCTGGGTGACCTTGAACACGTCACTCTCTGAGTCTCAGTTTCCACAACTTTAAACTCTTTTTCTTCCAGAGTTCAGACCAGCTCTAATATTTTATGAATATCTTCAGACTAGAAATTAGTATAGAACTTTTACATGCTGTCTTAGAATCAAAACTAATTACGTTCTTTCCTAAGATGATTATTGTGGGCTTTTTTTTTCCTGATGAGATCAACAGCTGGGCAAACATTTTTTTTCAAGCATTGTTAATTGATCACGTTAGCTCCACATCACAGTGGATCTTTTGGTCGTTTTCTAAAGCTGGTGAAGCCTTCTATTTCTCCTCAAGAAGGTACTGTCAAATCTCCTCCACGCAGTACAGAGCCATATGGAACCATTAGAACAACAAGCAACGAGGATGATTTATTAAATAAGCAACACCTTCTCTTCCTTCCTTCTTTTTTTTTTTTTTTTTTTTTTTGCAGAGACACGAAATCGGTTTTCTCTTTATATCAGAAAATTGATAAGAGAAATGCTGAAATCAAGATATGGAGCCTGATGCATTTATATTAACAACACCCCCACTGAAAGCTAGAAATTATGAAATAGCGTAACTGCCAAGGAGAAGCTGTCTTAATTTTACTGTAAGAGAATCTAGTGTGAAAATTTGGGGTCCTTCCCACCTACCCTAACCCCAGAGAGGAGAGAGTATTGGGAATAGATGCTACTGTCACGTGTCTTTCAGGTTGCCACAAATCTGTCAATAATCCTTTTATGGACTTAAAACCACTGTGTTCCAGTTGCCCCTTTACCTCTCAAAAAAAAAAAAAAAACATATCAATGAAGAGGAAATGAGAGCAATTTTCATTTTTAGGGCCTTTAGCGGAAAAGCAGTCTGAGGAAGTCTTTTCAACGCACCATTGACAGTGGCTCTTTTCTTCCTTTGACGGGCCTACAGCATCCTGCTCTGTTTTCCCCCTTCTAATTTTGTGCATATTTTAAGTGAAGGCTGTAGTGTGCTCTTCTATCAAGGTTTAATTAAGACATTAGTATTCATTCAGCAAGCACAAGGCGTACTTATATCTCCAAGGAGCAGAGAGAGACAACAGAGGTCAACCTACTGAAATAAAAGTCTGGCATTTTTTCTTAAAATTCAGGGGCCCCGAGTTTGGCATGTATGTGAAGAGCTAACACAGGACAGCTTGAGCATACAATGAGAAATCCGTGGTCCCTTTCAAATTCCTTTGTTTGTAGAATATATGTCAGTGTCTGTGTTCAGCAGCCAGGTGTGAAAACTATGTGTATTAGGATATTCAGGACTGTGAAAACTCCTAGGTTTTTAAATCTTTAAGATGGCAGAAATTGCATACATACATTAACAGAACAGGTTTTTAAAATCATCTTGGAATGAGGGAAAACATGAGTAGCCTACGTGAAACATATGGTAAGAACTGTTCATTCCATTTGCATTGGTTTCTGAGAGCTATACTTATTGCAGCTTATAAAATGAATTCAATTTAGCTTCTGTTTGTGCAATAAATTATTCTCTGTGTAATAAAGAAAATATAAGCCCAAAATATGGATGGGAAAATGTTTTTGTCACAAATCAAGATGTCAGTATGTTGACCCAATTATAAGCAAGACTGAAAAGTCTCCCTCCCAAAAAGCCAAAATATTAGAGAGCTTTTTCCATTTTGCTTACACTGATCCTAAGAAAAATAGAATATATGAATGTCAGCTGATTAGAAGACCACACAAGCCTATACTTTTACATATCATGGGCTGTATTGATGTAAATGTCTCATAATTTATCAATTTGAATTTGATCAACTAAAATGCATTGCATAAAAAATAATTTATTTTCCCTATTGTTACCACTGAAAACATTGAATCAAATCCAAATTATACTTTTCTGATAAAATCTTAGTCTAACGAGTCCTTTCTGTTTGTTGTCATTCATAGCTTTCCTTCTGATTCATTATTAATCACAACTCATGTGTTCCATCACTATAAACTGTTCATGATGGCTTATTTGTAGGTCTTAGGTTTCCTTCAATCTCCCCACAGTGAATTACAGTAGAACTCAATTCATTTGTTGGCATTATTAAATAGTTGATTAATGCCCAGGTTTTAAATTGTTAGTCTTTTCTTATTTTTATAAAGAACCAAAAAATCAGAATTTGCTTCTCTTGCCAGAAGCCAGTGAGAATTTTCAAAATATTTCTCTTTGAAGACTTGGGCTCTGATACCGTCACATATGTGGATGTTCTACTGAAATTGTTTTTGGTAGCTTGAGCTCCCATAGCTGTCTATTCTTACTTGTCAGGTTAGAAGTCCTGGCATTAGACCCAAAGGCTCTTCTAGAACCCAGCCCCTATTTTCCTCAGGAACCAAATTAGTTCACAGGAATGAGAATGACTTCAGCAAAATGTATCACAACAAACTAGACACAACATTCTTTAGCAAATAGAAAGTCCATGAAAATCAGCATTTACTCACTTGCCTGAGATCCCAGAAAGAGATAATAACCTTAAGAGAAGCCAGAAGTCTTCTTAATGTAATTGGATAGTATATGCTCCTCTCTCATCCCACGGGAAACAGATGGCTCACAAGAGACTCTCTTCCGTGAGGAAATTGGGAGAAGTGCTAAGGTGGTGTTGAGTTAGATCTGCCACAGAGCCTAGGTCGGAAGTCACCGTTTCCAGCAGTGCAAGAGAAACATCCCATCCTTGTTCCCTGGCTCCTTATTGCCCGTGGAGTAAGGGTTAGGTTCCCTAGCAAAGCATTAAGACACAGAGTCCAACCCCATCCTATTCTTCCAGCCTCCCCTTCTCAAAGCAGTGCTAGAAGGACCCTCTCCTCCATTCAACTGGCCAGCTTTCCCTTTGTGCACATCCCAGCCTCTCTAGCCTACTCTGATCTATGCTTTTTCATTGATTCAAGAGCTTTCTTTCTCAGGGCTACAATCTAGCGGTCTTCTCAGTGAAATCCTCTCTGATCACCCCATTTGCTTATGGGGAGCACTATAGTGCAGTAGGTCCCAAACTGTGACCTGAAGACCCTGGGGATGGGGGAGGAGGGCACAGGGAGAAGGTGGAGAGTGCATTGAACTACTAAAACTGCCCAAATATGTCTGTGCACCAAACATTGTCAGGAACCTGAATACAAGTAAAAGTGTAACTACTGTCACATAGATGGGCTATGATATTTTTTAACATTAAGAAGGGAAAAACATACCCAAAAAAATTAGGGTATGCCATAGTACAGTATACAAAATGTAGCTATAAACTTCTTTTACATGCTTTTCCTTTGAACATTCTTATTTTATGTACCATTCATTTCACTTTCTCTGCTTTGAAAATATGTATGATGTCCATACATATGTTTCTTCAACTAACTGGTAAGTACTTTTAGATCAGAAGCCATGCCTTCATTCACTTCATGTTTACTGATCCCCATAAATAGCTCTTCAAACCTTTTATTTTACAGCTTAAGCCTCTACCCTAGCCAACTTCATTCATTCAGTCAATCAGCAACGTTGCCTCTCACCACACCAAGAGCATGAGAGTAACCAGGCATGGTCTCTTAGAACTTACTGCCAAATGGTGAGAGGAAACTTTTGGAGGTGATGAATATGTTTAGGTCATAAAGGATAGTGATGGTTTTGTGGGTGTATACTTACCTCCAGACACATCAGGTTGTATACAGTAAATATGTACAGCTTTTTGTATGTCAATCATACCTCAATAAAGCAGTTTAAAACAACATTTACTGCGTCTCCATCTCTAGACGTACCCAAGTAACACTCAGACTCACCTGCTCAGAGACACACGTGTCCCTCCTTCTCTCCAAAGCTATCCATTCTATCTGTGGTCTGGGTCCATCCCCACCCTCCCTCTCTGAAATCCATCAGTTCTTCTCTCCTTCTTTTAGCCTCAAGGCTCCCTGCAGTGTCACCCCAACTCCCCACTGCTGAGATCACTATGCCTCAGCACTGTCAGAATATCTGCGATTCTCCAAGAATTGCTCACACCGTATCCCCTTCCTAACTCATGCAGGTGCATCAGCCCATAATGTCTTTACATCCCTCCTTCCCTGTGCACATCCTATATCTCCTCCAAGACCAAGCTTAAAATATCTTCACCTCCTTGAGAATGTCCTTGGTCCTCTCAGATAACTGCTTCCTTTTCTGTGCTCCCATGGTACGTTGTCTTTTAATACAGGACTAATCACAGCTTGGCAGGGTAGTTTCTTATGTATATCCATGCTGCCCCATTAGACTGAGAACTCATTGCACTCAGATATTATGTCTTATGAATTATTGTATCTCCGTTGCATGGCTTTCTCACATAGTTGATGTTTTAACAAATGTTTGTGGAATAGTTTTGCTTTCTTTCCTGTCATCAGCTAGGACTTAATAAAAGTAAATACTCATGTCATATCGTGTCATTTATGTTCTCTAATAGAAACTTTCTTTTGATGATGCCTTCCTAATGAATCTCAAGACGTAGAAGAAATTATACTTTAAAAACTGTTTTGGGGGGCCGGCCCCGTGGCATAACAGTTAAGTGCGCGCGCTCCGCTGCTGGCAGCCCGGGTTCGGATCCCGGGCGCGAACCAATGCACCACTTGTCAGGCCATGCTGTGGCGGCGTCCCATATAAAGTGGAGGAAGATGGGCACAGATGTTAGCCCAGGGCCAGTCTTCCTCAGCAAAAAGAGGAGGATTGGCATGGATGTTAGCTCAGGGCTGATCTTCCTCACGACAAAAAAAAAACTATTTTGACTTTTCCTCTGTTGTCCCTACCTAGTTGCAATCATCTATCCTCCTAGGCTCACAGAGATTATTCAGTGTCTGCTGTGGCTGCCCTCCGCCTTATCCTCATCTTCCAAGACCCTATCTAACCTCTAGAAGGAGGAGGCAAATGATAGCACTGACCACTGTCCTCACAGTCATATTAAATAATAAAGCATAAGGGAAGGGCAACTTTGTTACTCTTGCACCAGACACGTGCACACATGTACCCACACACACATATAAAATCATCTTATTTTGTTAACATATCAATTTATATACATATATAATCAACACATTAAATGCTTTCAGTAGATCAGTGAAGGAGGTATTATTATCATCTCCGTTTCGCATATGCAGAAACTGAAGCTGGGAAAGGTGAATACTTTTCCTGAGATCCAGCCTCTAAATATCAGAGCTAGGAATCAAACTCAGATCTGCCTAGGGTCAAAGCCAATGTGCTTTTTGTTACTCATACTGCTTTAAAAATAGGGATCATCGATTAACATTAATGATTGGATTGTTTGTATGTATGTGGTAGGTTATTCATTGCTACATTGTGTATACATCATAAAAATATAAATTATTTACTAAACCATGACATTATCAGGGCTCAAATATGTTCTCAACTGCTTGATATCTGCACCTCACAGAACATCGTTCACTGAGGAATTATTTAATTTGTATTTGCAATTTTTTTCTGAGACAGAGAACACTCCATGATTCAGATAAGAAAGTCAAGGCCCAGAGAAGAGCAGACCTTCCCGCAAGTGTGAATGCTATAGTCCCAGAGCATGACCCCAGCCTGGGCTTTAGAGCAGAGGTCTGACTAATTGCACTTTTTCAGAAACACAGAGCATCAACTGGTTTGTCTTGAGAGAGCAAAGCTGACACTCTTCATAATTAAGGATCCAAAACAACTGACTAATTTGGAGGGAATGCCAGGTTTATATGACAATGCCACTTGTAAAGAGGCGATGGGAAGGGCAGCAAAGGCATTTTGCAGTTCCAAAATATTTGAAGACCTTGTTTTTAAAATAATCACCAAGAGCCAGTTTTGAATTTTCCATCCCCATTTCCCAAAATTTTCACACTAATTATATATTAATAATTATATATTAGTAAAAGCTGGCAGTCCCAGCTTTTAAGCCAAGGTAATCCTAGAAATTGTATATGGGTAGAATTGTGAAAAAACGGATTATTTAGCCTCCGTTTATTTTCTTCATTTAGTAATACTGTACTTACTGAGCACCTACTATATGACAGGTACTCCATATAGTATAGGGTGAAGAACTAGAAGTGATCATTTTCAACATCGGAAAATGAAATATGTTCCAGAATATGCTTCTATTTTCAAAAATTGACGAATAAGCACATTAAGCAGCAATACATGAC
Source organism: Ceratotherium simum simum (assembly GCF_057802395.1). Classification (NCBI taxonomy): domain Eukaryota; kingdom Metazoa; phylum Chordata; class Mammalia; order Perissodactyla; family Rhinocerotidae; genus Ceratotherium; species Ceratotherium simum. The sequence continues at coordinate 24,095,455 of NC_141924.1, forward strand.
GTGTGGGGATATTTAAGGCACTAAGCCCTTCGGGATGAGCAGATCAGCAAAACGCAGCACCAGAAGGACAGGTTTTGGTACTATAAATATGGCTACTGCATATTTCAACTCTCTTGACAACTCTAACTAGGATGTAGAGTTCATGTACCTTTCTTTAGAATTGTCAGAGAACATATTTACTGAAAAATAAGTATTTTGCACAGAGAGAGTTTGAAAGGAAATAGTTCCTAAAAAGATAAGAACTGCTTAGTAGGATTAAAATCATTCAATGGGAAATAGGTGAAATTCTCAGACTGCCATTTTAGTTAACACTGAGGAAGTAAAACCTTTGTTCCCCTAATTCTGTTTCCAAATGGAAAATGTACCCCATCTCTTGAAAGCCACCATTTTTGCAATGCCATCATGCCTTCAGAAATATATTCCTGATATCTAAAAGGTGTATGAGAAATATATAAGAAATAACATTGCAATAAGGAACTTAGAGTTATATTCTAAACAGTTAAGTTATGTGGCTTTGGCTCCGTGGAAAAGAAAATGCAGGTGTTGAAATCTAACAGACTTAGTTGCTTGCATAACCTCGCTGAACCTGCTCCTCTTTTGTAACATAGGGAACAATATTACTTTCCACACAGGTTGTAAGGATCTGATGTGATAAATTATGCATAAAACCTGGCCCATAAACTAGTCTTATGTGGCTTTCCAGCCATATCACTATGTATCATCTACTCATTTTAAGTCTTAACAATTTATTTCAGTGGTAGAAATGGAGGGGAACAAATGCCAGAACCTCCCATGCCCTAAAATATGTAAATTGTTTCCTACGGTACCATTTCCTGGAGTAATTTCTCTTCCCACCCCTGGCACATTCCTGATTCCCCTAGCAGCCGCACCACCCACTGAATGGTTCAAACGCTTTCCTGGTCTCCTTTGAGCAACTGTGAGTCCTTCTGTCTGCACAATTATTTTTATGTGCTGTGCATATTTAACTAGGAGAGCAGGGAAACTACTCCAGGGTTGAGGAATAGTGATGTTTATGTGCTTGTCCTTTGGAGCTTGTGTGTGGACCAGTCAGTTCATTTCGTTGGCATGTCTTGCTGATAAAGCCAGAGAAGTGGCCTCAGTCCACGTGTGAGCCAATCCACTGCTCCATTCCTGGTCCCCGATCATAACTAAGCCTGACTATGGAACAAGATTCTCCCAGGGACTGAGTGGCCCTCTGCTTTCCTGTCACTTGTCTCACCATCTCAGGGCTAGTATCATTTGGTCATTAAAACAACAGATAGGTTCTAACGGCCTACAGCATGCCAGACCCATGCTAGATGCTGGGCTGAATCAAGTAGACATGCTCCCTGCCCTCACGGGGCCTACATTCTAGTTTGAGAGAAAGGCAACAGAGAAGCAAACAAGCAAATATGTGATTGTAAATTCTGAAAAGAACCAGGTAAGAAATGAAGAGAGGGCAGTAATAGTAGCAAGAAGGACCTACTTAAAGAGAGTGGCCATGCGAGGCCTCTCCAAGGGGGTAATATCTAAGCTGATCTGAGTGGGGAGAAGGAGCCAGCCCTTTGAAGAGAATGTGGGTGCAGCTTCTGCTCAGCCTGCCTACATTGTGATGGGACCGAGAGACACATCACCAGTACCCTCCACGGGCCCCCGCTGGTGTTCAGAGGCTTTGCCCAGCACAAGGAGAAAGCACATCCCACCCATGGCCACTTGCTCCCCATCCAGTGACCACCGCACCCAGTCTCCAAGGGAATTTTGCAGATACAAGTTGTACGAATTTAAGCTTATTCAGAACCAAGGCTCCTTGAAAAAAGATTGAAAGCAGTAGAGCTGTAAATTCTCTGACTTTGGAAGGCAAAATTCATTCTTTTCCCATATCTCAAATCCAGATTTTCATGTTTTAGGAAAATTGACCCATAAAGACAGAAAAACAACAAGTTCTCTGAACCATGGTTGGAAAGATGCCTTTGCCAGTCAAACGGTCCTCATACAGCATCCAGCTCCTGTCATCTTCTGCATTTTTCTAGAATCCCTTAACAAGAATCTGAACATATTCTCTTCTTATTTTTTGATATCACCTTGCTTTTAGAGAATGCTTTATATTTTTCAAACGAGTTCACATCTTCTTTGGTTCCTCATAATAACTCTGAATCAAGAAGACAGGTTTGGAGTATTAATGAAGCAAAAAGTTAACAGAAGTTATGCTTTGGTTTCTTTACAAAGAACTCCCCTGCCCCCCACCATGAGCTTTCTGAGTATGGAATAATACCTATTCCAAATGTTCATTTTAACAGGGGAGGCAATGTGATGGAGGGATAAAAGCACAGGCTTTGCAGCAGAAAGGTATAAGTTTTTAATCTGAGCTCTGCCACCTAGTTAATATGTCATCTTAAGCTTCAGTTTCCGCACCTGTAAACAGGGATAACAGTACCAAGCTTATAGAGAGTTTGTGGGGATTAAACGAGGTAACAAGGAAAGCTTTAAGCACAGTGCCTAGGTGAGGCATTACATTCAGGAGTGGCTGTATCCAGCAGCTTCATGGAGAGTGGTACTCACAGAACCTTGTCTTCCTGCCCAACCTGTTCCTCCTCCTTTCTGCAGCACCATTCTTCCAAGCCCAGTTTTCCAGAGTCGTCCTTAAAACAACTGCCTCTCCTTCACCACCTACATCCAGTACTCACCATCCCTGCCCTTTGTGCCATCTAGGTATTTCTCAGATCTGCTCCCACCTCTAATTGCCATTCATTTATTCATTCAGTGACTGTTGAGCACACACTACATGCAGCCACTATGCTAGATTCTGGGAGCACAGTAGTGAATAAGACTTAATTCCTGGCCTTCATCCTCACTCACTTGAATTATTTCAATGTGCTGGCCTGTGGACAGTATCTCCTTACTCCAGCCCATTCTCAATATTGACATTAGAATTATTGTTATAATAATACTGACCTCTGATCTCAACTTTGATCTCATCCTTGCCCCTCTTTAAAACCTTGGTTTGGTTTCCCAAAGATTTCAACATAATAAAAACAGCCCGTATTTACTGAGCATGCTCTATGTGCCTGGCATTGTACTGAGCACTTTACACATATTGTCTAATTCAATTAAGTTGGAAGATGAAATTCCTTTAGAATGCCCTTAATTCTGGCCACAACCCATTTTCACAGCCTCCTGTCCTGCCACTCACACACACAATTCTCCCTTGCCAAAAATAAATAGAGACATACATAAAATTTTGAAACTATAAACAGACATGTCACATTCTTATGTTCTTGCTCATCTCTGTGCCTTTGCACACGATAGCTCCTCTACCTGGAATTCCGTTCCCATAGTTCTCTACCTGGAAAACTCCTACTCATCCCTGAAAGCCTATCTCCTACGCCATGAAGCCATCTGCAACACCCCCAGGCAGAGGTCGTCACTTCCTACCCTGAGCTTCATAACATTCAGTGTACTCTCTTGGAGCATCTGTCACTTAGTCTAACAATTCCTTGTTTTCCCCACTAGACTGGGAGCTCCTCAAGGCAATAATTATGTCCTGTTCGTTTCCGTATGCCCGTAGGAAGCTTAGCATTGCCGACCCAGTCAACCCTGGATGTGTATTTGCTGATGAACGTGTACTATGGGTCCCCCACCAAGGCATGACTCTCAGAACAAAAGCTGCCAGTAGGGACCTAGAACTCTAGGACTGTAACAGTTCTGCCAAGGGCACAGTGACCAACTTATAAAACATGCTGTGGTTCCTTAACAAGCTTTCTTCCTTCAGTTTTTTGTACTTTGAGTAACAAAAGTAATAGAACTTTGAGCTTAGTTAAAATGTTGTTCCTTTGTTCACTGTAAGGTTAGGTGTTGGCTGGTCTGGGTGCTGTGAAGATGGAAGTATTGGCAGGCTGGGCGGAGTGTTGGAGAGAATCGTTTTCCCCCCTTAAATGTTGCCTCTATGGTCTCCATCACCTACATTACGTGGAAAATAACTTACAAGCCGCAAAGGAAGCTTTCTGCCTAAATTTTAATCAAATTAAGCACCTGGAAAAGGAGTATTTGCTAAAAAGACCAGGCACTTACATTTCTGATATTTAATACCCAAATTATCCATCTTCCCAAAAGTCTCCAGTTGTGGGAAAGATGACAACAGATCAGGGAGTATGGCAGCAAGAAGCTCTCCCACTTCCTGAGAGGTCATTCAACAAAGACTTAGCAACAAAAGATGCATAATGCTGAGCTTTTGAAAAATTATTCTTTTTTTTATTTAATTAAGATAGGGTTCTAAATAGTAAGTATGTTATGTGACTGTCTGTCTGTCTGTCTCATTTGGAAGTCAAGTTGATTTTCTGCAGGCGTGATGATTTAATCATCAAGTAAACCGAACTAATCAGACAAAGCCCATTTGTTCTGCTGTCTTAATGATCAATTCAGATCCTCCAGTTTCCTAATAAATTGCTTGGCAGTCAATCCAAATTAACTGGAGATATACATCTGTTTGACCTTGCATATAGACAAGACGTTAGCCATGAGGCCATTCCAAGGAATAAATTCAAATTCTAAGTTTAAACATTCCCGAATTTAAGCCCTTTTATTTTGAGAGGAATAGTTTATAAAACCTTTTCTCCCTGCAAAAATCCTCATAAATGAGTACAGTGTTACTATTTTAAAATTAAAATTGTCTTTTTCAGCTTCTACGTGACTATGAGATTTTGCAAATAGCCATGTAAATTATTATAAAATAGAAAAAAAAAGTGTTTGAAAAGTTGCATTTCATTAAAATCCTAGCTAGCTGCAAATTTTTTTTCTCTCAAATTCACAATTTAAATTATTCAGTTTTGGTTTGCCCAAATGCAATCTTTTTTTAGGAAACAAAAAATAAGCCATAGTTATGTAAGATTCAAGTGCTTCATAAAACTACGTTAATAATACTTGTTTTTTTAAGGTTGTGTTTGGAAAGGTAGTATCTCTTTTCTCCTGGCCTCCTTAATTAGCATTTCTCATGTGCGACATTTCTCTTAAGAGACACTGCAGGGCCGGCCCCGTGGCTTAGCGGTTAAGTGCGCGCGCTCCGCTGCTGGTGGCCCGGGTTCGGATCCCGGGCTCGCACCGACGCGCTGCTTCTCCGGCCATGCTGAGGCCGCGTCCCACATACAGCAACTAGAAGGATGTGCAGCTATGACACACAACTATCTACTGGGGCTTTGGGGGGGAAAATAAATAAATAAATAAAATCTTTAAAAAAAAAAAAAAAAAGAGACACTGCAGTTAAGGAGCTAAGGATCCTGCAATGATTTTTACCTCTGCTCATGGTTTTCCCGAAGGGAGACTTCAACATATTCTGTCCATGTTTGTGAGATATAAATATCATTTTTTAGGAACCTGATGAGAAAAGAGATTAAATAAAAACAAGAAATGCCAGAGAAAGGAAGCCACTTTGATCTCAAGGAATTAAAATATGAGATTTCCACAGTTGAGGCATTTGGCCTGAAATAATGTTAGTAAATTCCTTTAAAAGTTGAGATTAGAATACTTCTGTGGTAAGCAATCATTTTTCATATATAGGAAGCGTACTTTGGCATTTAAATTCTTCATCAAAAATCACAAATTACTTGAATCTCATAAAGATTGAACCAGAGCTCTCAGGAAGATTTAATTTAAGCGTGGGTGGAAAAAATTTGATGTAATCAGTAGGTGTGATATTAACACTGTGGAATTTTCATCATTAATTATGCATTTCATGGATATCAAGTGCCCACTACATGAATAACGTTATATTAATTAATTAGTGATATGCCCTACACTATCATTATTCTAGGGCAATATAAGAATAAATTACCAATTTTTCATCATATGTTGTTTTTCTATCCAGTTTAATATTACAATCATCTTGGGGCCGGCCCCGTGGCTTAGCAGTTAAGTGCGCACGCTCCGCTACTGGCTGCCCGGGTTCGGATCCCAGGAGCGCACCGACGCACCGCTTCTCCGGCCATGCTGAGGCCTCGTCCCACATACAGCAACTAGAAGGCTGTGCAACTATGACATACACCTATCTACTGGGACTTTGGGGAAAAAAAAAAAGGAGGAGGATTGGCAATAGATGTTAGCTCAGAGCCGGTCTTCCTCAGCAAAAAGAGGAGGATTAGCATGGATGTTAGCTCAGGGCTGATCTACCTCACCTCAAAAAAATATATATATATATATATTACAATCATCTTGAAGTGAAAATGAGTAATTCCTCACTATGTGAATGACATTATATGTAGGTAATGAGTTCAGTGACAATTGCATGTTAAACCCATTTTCTACCCAATACTAAAGCATTGTTTATTGCTGGTTTTCATTGGAGGCCTGTAAATTATAATGAATTATATTGGCAAGTGGGGATATTACTTTTCCATTTGATAGTTCAGCATTTACTTTTTAGAAAGTATTGCTCTTCTTTTCTCTTTTTGTGCCTTGAGCTCATAAATTTGATCCACAGACTTGCAAATTCAATACAAAATAAATATACTTTATCATGCAATGCACTGAGTAAATATTTTTTTCTTGGACCATGACTAATTTGATACTGTCATTCAAAACGTCTGTTGCTGTTATTTGTTTTGAGATTTCTTTGTTTTGGTCTGGTTTGATTTAGTTTTGAGCCACCTTCTAATATGCTACATGCTAGGAACACAAAGGGAATCAGGCTTATGCATGCCTTCAAGAAGATTTTAGTCTAGAGAAGGAAACATGTAAACACATAGCTGTAGCACAGCGTGACGCCAGGAGGTGGATAACAAGGGTGTTGGTAGAAGTTTCATCTTTCCTAAAAGTAGTATTTGAACTTGGTCTTGAAATATTGAAAGATGAGTAGGGGTTCACCAAATGGGGAAGAGATAAGGGACATCTCAAAAAGAAGGCACAGCTCATATGCATTAAAAACCTGAAGGAGGTGTCCCACTTTATTACAGATTAAGTGTTCTGGCCCCCAAAGAATCTTCCACCCCTAGAAACATCACTTCTTTCCATATCTTTATAAGATAGTTTACAGCAGAGGTTCTCAGCTCATCCACCGCACAGGCCAACGTGGTCCCTCACCATGGCCATTCTTATTCTTGCCGTGATGGGAGGACAGGACCAGCACCGTCAGCAGCTAATGACTCTCCATCTTGTTAATGACTCTCCATTCTCCAGCTTTGTGAATCATGGCTGGCCTAGGCGAAGAGAAAGGAGAGGAAATTGAAAGGAGCTCACCACCCCCCCTAAAGGATTATCTTTTACAATAAACCCTCCATTAACTGGAACTTTTAGATAGCTAATGTTGTCATCCTTTGCTTTTAGTGCAAAAGACAATGACGAACAACTGCCCCTAAGAATTTATTAAAAAGAGCAAAAACTTCTGGGATGCTGCTGGGGCCAGTGTGCATTTCTCAGCCATCTTCTGTGGTTGCACTATGGCCCAGTGACAAATGGTCTTCACAGAGCATGACTCAGATACCATGCAGTATTCCAAATATTCAGGAAAGAATTAAGGACTATCAATAAGCTGCACTTAGGCAGGGGAGGAAAAAATAGGTTTTTATATAATAAAGTCAATACAACTTTAATATATAATATATATTTAATATACTTTATATTAGATATTTGAGATATATATATACGTATGATATATATTTAGGAAGAATTCCAAAAAGGACTCCAACAACAACAGAAAAAATAGTGTCATTTAAGCATAAGATACACTAATTAAATAATTGAATTAAGTGAAAATTTTGTGCATTTTATATACATATCATTATACTAAGGTTACTTAACACACCATCTCATTATCTAAAGGTAATTGAGGTTGTATCATGTAAATATGCATCATTGAACCACTAATGCAGCCCTTGAAAGTTACCTTAATTTAAAAAAAGAGTTTTCATTATCTGGGAATCATTACTGACTGACAGAGATTTCAGATTGTCCTCAAATTTCCCACTATCTTTTCCTGGCCAGAGCTGCTTCTGGCATTAAGGATTTTGGAACAAGGATGAGAGAGTGCAAAGAATACAGTCATGTGTCACTTAACGACTGGGATATGTTCTGAGAAATGCATTGTTAGCTGATTTCGTCATTGTGCAAACGTCATAGAGTGTGCTTACACAAACCTAGATGGTGTAGCCTAGTACACACCTAGGCTACATGGTACTAATCTCATGGGGCCACCATCATATATGCGGTCTGTCATTGACCAAAACGTCATTATGTGGCTCATGATTGTATGAGAAAAATTGACAGAATCATTTCTATGGTAGTTATATTAATGGATAAACTTGAAAAGACAGAATAAACTTCAGGGCTCATACAATAATAAATAAGATAACAGTCATTTAGATAAGCACACAGCCTTCCATCTAAACAAGTCCCTGAGAAAAGACCTAAGCACACAGCCTTCCATCTAAACAAGTCCCTGAGAAAAGACCAACAACTTTGATGTGAATATGGGAACTAAGCACATGCTAGGTATTTCTATTACAATTCCCCCACTTGAGCCTCACGGCAACTCCAGGAGAGAAATGGCCTCAGGATATAATGACTATAAAGAGCATGAATTTTGGAAGTCAGAACTGGACTCAAATTCTGGCTTCGTCACCTACTTTGCCAAGTTCCTAAAATTCCTGAGCCTCAGTTTACTCATTTCTAAAATGGAGATAGTTACCAACCTTTAAGACTGAATAATGTGGTGAATGAGCTGATTTGTTTTGAAAAGTCATTTTATATGTGTGGATTCCCTTCCCCTTCTGACCCTTGGTCTTGCGTTCTTTCCACTAAACCTCTTCTCGTATTCAGCTAAAAACTCAGACATCTCTGAACTGTGGCAAAGTCATATCTTCCCCCATCTAGAATTTGCACAATTGATTTCTTTTGGAGTCTTAATGTAGGATGTTACATTTGTCCCTGTTCAATTGCATCCTTTTGGTGTCAGCGTGGCCTTTCAGTCTGTTGAGGGAATTTTGAATTTCACATTGGCCTATTACCGAATTAAATATCCTTTACAGCTTTATGTCATTGAAAAATCTGATGAACGTTCCTCTTATGTCTACTTTGATGCCATTAATAAAAATATTGAAGAGAGCAGAATCCAGGGGGAGAGCCCTGTGGCATTCAATCAGCGGTCCCCCTACAGGCTGTGATAGAGTCATTCATCAAGCCTCTTGGGTATAGATGTACAACCAGCTGTGATTCCACTTAATTTTTCTTTCATGCAGCCCACCATCTTACAGATAAGGAAAGACTTCATCAAGTGCTTTATTGGAGTCAAAGACGCTATATCTATGGCATTCTCCTGGTCTGTCAACCTCATACTAATAACCCTGTCAAAAACAAGGAAATTAATATAGTGCGGCAAAAACTTATCTTTAATGAGACCGCTGAAGTTTGAAAAGAAGAGTAGCTGATGGCAGAGGGGTTGTTGCCAGAGAAAACGCGCCTGGCCAGTTGCTGAGCTATTTCTGGTTGTGGTGTTGAAGTGACATTGATGAGCTGATCAAGTTCCAGGGGTGGGCCCAGCCCTTCTGGTGCAGAAATCGGACTTAATCAGAACACTGAATGAGTTACCATTCATTGAGACTCATTTTATGCCAGGCACTGTGCTAAGTGCTTTTCCTGTATCTCATTTAATCCTGACACCAGGAGGTAAGTAGTATTTTTTAACCCCATTATTTTGGATGAGTTAGGTGAAGCTGAGAGAACTTAAGTAATAGACCCAAAGTCATGTGCAGTAAGTGCCAGAATCAAGGCTCACATCCAAGTCACCCTGACCCAGAGCTCTGTTCTTAATCACCATGCCCTCCTGAACAGATTCTTATGCCTCAGTGGTGTGGATTTAACAAAAGAACAGCATATCAACAAGATTTCCAACCTGTTAATGTATGGTGGGAAGCACTCTCTAACTGTGATCACAGGCTCCCCACCCCCGATCTTCAACACTTCTTTCCCTGGTATCTGGATACTGGAAAACTGATTCCGTGATTGCTGCTTCCTGGTGCACATGGTATTGGAGGAAAGGGAATTTTGAGGGATGTCTCCTTTGGAGCAATACGAGGCCTGGTGAAATAGCCTCCTCCCAGTGCCAGAGAGTACCCCTTAAGTGATGAAGGAGCTTACTTACTCCAGATTCAAGCTCTTTCTCCTAACAATACTGCCAAGGTTAGGCTTTCTAATTGTCTTTTATCCATTTTCACTCCTTGAATCTGCCTGCTGCCCTTGCTTCCATGCCCATCTCACCCTGACACTTACCTTCTTTGTTTAGCTGGGTTTCAGTATCACTGATTAAACTATAATCAAATTGCCAGTCTATTCCATTGGCTCTTTCTGGGTCAGAAAATCATTCTGTCTCCATTCACTTTGTTGATGTGATTAATGTAGTGCTTAGAATGCACCCTTATTCCCTAGGTCTTGTGGGAATGTCATTATCACCACCTGTTACCCCTACGGAACCCATGTTGGCTCCTCGTGAGTACTACGCTCTTTTCAAACATTCACAAACCATTTGCTGTGAGCATTTAGAAAGTGTAAAAATTTTTACCAAAGTGTCATGACTAGGTGGATTAAGACTCTTAAAATATACGTATGGGAAGTCATAGGTACTAACATGGGAAGTCACAGGTACAATTTATTGTAGACATATAACAAGGAATATCCTACTCACCCGTTAGCCTACAGTTAAACAGCACTAGAGACCCAGAGCAAAGCTGCACTCTGGATCACATTTCCTTTGAGATGGACTGGACACCTTGCAGTTCATGCATTTCCCATCCTTTAGTCCAGCCAGTAAATGGTACATTCCAGGAGGACAGTGGTTTCTCTCTGGAGCAACCTGAATTATAGTTTTCAGAAATGGTCTTATTTACACTACACTTACTGAGTACTGAGTGCTTGCCCCAGCATTATTCATTTTTTTAACAGCTTCACTGCAATATTACAGATCATGAAAATCATCCATTTTAAGTATACAGTTTAATGAGTTCTAGTAAATTTATAATATCATCCAACCATCGACACAATCCAGTTTTAGAACATTTCCATCACCCTGAAAAGTTCCCTCATGGCCGTTGCAGTCAGTCCCCACTCCCATTCCTACCCTAGACAACCGCGGAACTGCTTTCTCTAGATATAATTTTATATTTTCTAGAGACATCATATAAATGGAATCATACAAGATGTCATCTTATGTGTCTGGCTTCTTTCACTTCACATAATGTTTTTGAGGTTTGTCCATGCTGTAGCGTGTATCTGTAATCTGTTCCTTTTTATCATTAATATTCCATTGCATGAATATACTATATTTTACTTATCCGTTTCCAGTTGAAGAGACATTTGGGATTGTTTCCAGTTTTTAGCTATTATGAATAATGCTGTTTAAACATTCACTTACAAATCTCTGTGTGGACGTATGTTTTCATTTCTCTTGTGTTGCTACCTAAGAGTGGGCTTACAGCATCAGATGGGAAGAAACTGGGTCACAATGTGAGAGACTGGCAGTTCCCCAAAATGTTGATGTATCATTTTATGCTCCCACTAGCAATATGAGGGTTCCGGTTTCTCCAGATCGTCACCACCACTTGGTATTGTCAGTCTTTTTATTTTAGCCATTCTAAACTTCTTTTAGCCGTTCTTTTTAGCCATTCTAAACTGGGAATAGTGATTCCCAGTTTTATTCTGTTATGTGATTCTCCAGGAGATAAGGAAGCAGGTAGCCTATGGGGGAGGGATAAACAATGGACGAAAAAGGATTATAAGAAATCGCTCTCTCACTGTCATCCTGCTTTCTCATCTTGAGCCTGTCCTTGGGACTAACAACATCTGCTTTTCTTAGAAGTACTTTTTTAAACACTTAACACACTTTTTCCCTCAATACATGGCTGAAATATGGTGAAAGCCCAATTCTAAAGTGCAGTAGTAGCTGGCTAGGCTAAGGAAAATCCATGGATACATTTTTAAAACCTTAGTTTTTGGTAGATTTTTTACCTCCTCCCACACCAAATTCTTTTTTATCAGAGCTGCTGACAAGGAACAGAATTGACTGGTTCGAATTCATTTCCTCTTTCATTATTCTGCCTTCTGATGGAGGGTGTTCTATGCCGTTAAAAGTAGCTGAACGGCAAGAAGGAGGCAGCGACAGAGCAGAAAAGGAGACCACTTATAATCCAAATATTGAATAACCGGGCCCGCACTCACCTAGACTGTCTCTTGAGATTCAATTTGCCTTAAAGCTTCTCTTTACAAATATGTGTATATTCATGTATTTTGCATATTTCAGTTTAATTTATAGTATAGGGACATAAGTTAATAATGAATTTTGTTCACCATAATTTCATTTACAATTCTGAGGTCCTTGGTCATACAATATAATAGATCATACATTTTATGATCTCAAAAACTGAAAGAAAATACGTTGGAAAATACCCTCAATAGCCATAAATATCCTGCATGGTTAGCAAAATATAAGCAAAACTGTGACCTCTCTGCTTCTTAAGATGCAGAGCACTTTTATGTATTAATAATACTGCAGAGAGATTTGCAGTTTTCAAATGCTATTAGCCCTTATCACGTCAACAAGAATAATTTCAGATGTGAGACAGCACGTATTTTCCATTTTCTTTTACAAAAAATTTTTCTTTCAATAATACCAATGATTGTGTTATTGAGCAATGCACATGAAATTTCTCTAACGAAAACCTAATTTGCAGCAAGCTGTACTTAAGAGTAACTCACAGGGAAATTAGTTAGGAACTGATTGGTTGGTTTGTTTGTATGTTTTTAAAATCTTCTGGAGCAATGTTTATGTGAAAATATAATCAGAAAATTAGTACCTTCATCAAGAGGTAATTCAGAGAGCTTTACAAATAAACCTAAGATTCTCATTGATTACAAAGGAAGGCTTTCTACCTCCAGAACCCGTAAATGCTCAGAGGCAATTATACCCTTAAGGTCTCTCTTTCCATGCAAAGATTATCTCATTTCCTCATAATTAGTATTTCCTGTTTATTGGGACAGACTATATTCAGAAAACATATATCCCCCTGTCCCCTCTCCCTCTCACTCACTTTTTCTCACTGTCCTTTGCACCCTCTGGAGCTATATAACTCAGAGCCTCTTTTCCTTCCCATGGGTTAACACAGTTGTATTTTGATGGCATCTGTCATGCCAACGGTTATTTGCTGATTACTTAGTAGGAGCTGCTTTGAAAAGTAATAGCAGGAGGAAAAGAAAATTTGGAAAATCTAGTCAGAGGGATTTATTTTAGATAAAGTGTTAGAGGGAAAGGGAAAGAGTTACAGACAATAGGAGGTAAGGAAGTTTTACATCACCCATGGCAAGATTGTGTAAAGGAATTAGGTGCTAAAGCTCAGAAGAAATAGAAAACTGCTGAGAGTAGAAAAGGAAAGAAATAGGGTATGGATGTTCCTTTCCTTTCCTCTTTGCCTTTCAGAGACGTTTCCCCAGCTTCGTTTGTTGTCCACTGTGAAAGGGGTCAGATTTGAGATTTCAGGGATGCCCCTTTAAGGTGTACTTGTGCGCTAGATGCTATGAGGGACCCTAGGATGCAGTGACACTGTATCTGACCTTCCAGAGTTTACAATCTCGTTGAACAGGTAAGACACACACACAAAAAGAGAGCTAGCTGTACACACCAGGATGTATCAAGTGTCAACAGTGCAGGGCAGCCCACAGATACTAGAGAAATTCAGAGAGAGAGAGGTTGCTGTTCCAGGGTGAGCAAGGAAGGCTTTAGGTGGGTCTTGATTTCATCTTTGAAAGAGTCTAATGAAAAGGAGGAGCAGAGACATTCTGGAATATGCAGAGGTGTTGTCTATGTGGGCCAAAGAAATATACATGGTGCAGTTGGAGGCATGGAGGAGATTTGTCTGGCTGGAGTTAAAGAAGTTTTAGATAGTAGGAGAGAGAGCTGGAGAAGTGCAAGACATGGTTCTTGATCTAAACTCTACCCAGAGATATCCCTAATAGCACATTTAAATAACAAAGATAATATTCAAAATTTTGCTGATAGGGTTATTCAAAGATAGGATGAGAAAGTTTGAAGTGTCTGTTAAAAGAGAAATAATGCCTTAATTCATGCTTTATAATTTCCAGAGCAGTTTTCTAGTCATTCTCATTCAATCCACAGATATCTCTTTTAGTCTTAGAAGGCTCTGTAGACATATATATTTAGATAGATAGATGGATGGATGATAGATAAGTCGGTAGGTATATGGATGGATAGATGAATGCATGGATGGATGGATGGATGGATGGATGGATGGGTGGATGGATACATACAAACATATAATATATACATACATAATAGATAGGGATATACACACATCTACATTTTTAAAATATTTTTTCCACCTACTGCATTGAGAACGCTAGAGGACTAAATATTTTTTCTTCTTTGTGGATCACAAACTGTATAACATGGTGGTTATATGTGCAAGACATGCAATAAATGTTTGTTGAATAAGATTATTGTTGTCCCTTTAATATCACAACGCAAAGATGTTGAAGATCACTTAGCTAGAAGAGTCCGGGGAAGAACCAAATGTCATGACTTTCTGCGTCAGAGGTCCTTCTATCCACCATGCCATGCCAGGCATGGATTATTACAGCCCAAGAAAGAAGAGAGAAAATGGCACAGTCAAAAATCGAATTCGAGTTCAAATGAGGATTTCTGGAATTGTAGGAGTTGAAATTGGGTGATACACAGGCACTTTTGCCTTGATGCTTTCAGGTGGAAAGTGTTTAGAAATTATTACCAAGGCGGGGGAAAAATCCTTCACATTTAATTGCAATTTTAGTTCTGCAAATGAGAGCAGATAAACTTCCATCTCAACTTCCATTCTGGGCGTTTAAGACCATCAGGCTCCTCAGAACACTCGCAGTTTTGTTAGAAGTGGCCCCTCTGAAGCCAGATGAGCTCTCTAGACTTGCATGCGAGCTGCTCTCCTTAGGTGGCAAATATCTAGAAAAGAGAAAAAGGAATACTCTATCCCCTTAAAATGAAAGGGGGGTTCCGAATGCAGGATGAAGCTCTTTCATTCTAAATACCATTTAAATAAAAATAAAAAATCCAAAAATAAAAATCTCTCCCCGCATAAAAACCTGGAAATAAAAGGGGTGCAGTCCCATGGTGGTGATAACTAGCATCGCTTGTGTGCTCAGCATTGCTGCACACTGGAGGATTCCAGCTACATGTGTTATTTCACATCCGTCAGCTAAATCAGAAGTCCAAAACATAACAAATGCAAAATGTGACACTGAGGAACGTTATGTGGATTTGTGATTTTCCCTGGAGGACTTGGTCCAGCCGGCAATAAATGGATTGAGATTTCATGTGGAATGTGGAGACAGACTGTCGCTACATGACTTTTCGTCGTGACTCATGTGCATTCTTGCAGTTTTCTTTGGTGTTTTTCTTATTGTGCCTATGCAAACATGGCAGTGAAAATGTAAATTATAGGATGATAGGAATTTTTTGAGCATGTGGGATGTTTAATCTCCACAAAAGAAGCACAAACTAAATCTCCAACAATAAGGGGAATGGTTAATGAATTATGGCATGCTTCTCTAAAGCGTATGGTAATATGGGGTTAGTCAAAATGTCTCCTGAAAGTTGTGTATGTGGGAAAGTCCTTTAGCTTTAATATTGAGTGAAAAAATTAAGGTGAAAATTGTACTTATATTATGGCCACTACAAAACATAATCATGGGGACAGAATAAAAGGAAATATACCTAAATGCTAATAACCTATGAATAACTTTGTCTCCTTATTTTTCTGTATTTTCTATCTCTACAATGGGAAAACAGTATTGTCATTATAATCAAAACGTTTCATTTTTAAAAAACAGATAAAGAAAAAACATGTTTAATTTATATCATGTTAAATTTAACATGCTTAATTTATATCACGTTAAATTTAAAAAGGAAAAAAAAGAAGTCTAAGTACACTGACTTTCAGCATTGCTGTGACATATATTCTGATGTGAGCTATTCAATGTGAGGGTAATGTCATGCTATTGTCTAGCAGAATTCCCACAGCTAAACCCAGAAACATAAATGACAGTGACATAATATTATAGCGTTGTCACTCAGCACTGTTATTCTTCTGTTGCTGGGATTTGTGATGGGGTTTCTGAAGTTGTCCTGTTTACTTGATACTGGAGAAAATTCCTAGAGGCAGCTGCTACTCTGATGAATGTATTCCAACATGTGGCAGGCCTGTGTTGGCTCAACAACATTCCTTGCCTTTGACCCACATTTCTCATAAGAGTTGTAATAAAAACCATTAAGAAAACATGCGATAACTTTTGTTTCTTATCTAAGGGAACTTAGCAGTTAGAACCACATTCTTATACTTATGTGTATAATAATTTTTTCTTAGTTAATGGTTTAACTATGTAGTTATTTATGCCTTGTTTCTCTAAGTTTCCCCTTTGAATCTGCCAAATAATTTGTGGCAGAAACTCGGTATTGTTTTTTGAGTTGAACTGAATTGGCTCAATATCTTAGAATAACTAAATCCCCAATATATTACCATTACTTCACCTTTCACTCCCATTGGGCTCCTTTTACATGCAGTTAACTTTTACCTAAGCAGACTGAAAACTGTACAGAATTCTTTTCTACCACAGTAGCCTTGCTCTGGCTTTTTGAACACTAAAGGTTTGCAAACCAACTGGTCATCAGTTATGGTGCCTGGAGTGATGAGATTCCACTACTTTCCTTTCTGCTGACAACAATGATCAGATGTTATGCTGTTCTCACTCAAGGCAAACCCAATTGCCTTTGGAATTGACTGTTCCATAATGACTATCTTTCTTTGGAATATTCTCTCTGTTATTGTCTTGCCAATTGGATTTCTTATTGTTGACTTGGGAGTTTTGAAGCCAAATGTCACCCTCCCTACCACTCTACTATTAGCCAACTTGGATTGAATCCTGGGTTGATCGGGATTTCCTATCCTTTGTCTATATATGTATTTCACAGAGAATTCTGTAAGGTGCTTGCCTGAGATCTTTTGGCCTGTAGCTTTAACACTTCACTGAGCCTTGTCCAAAACTGAAGCTGTATTATTTTATTGTTTTCAAGTGGTCAAGACCCAATATAAATGTTTTGAACGTGAAAACTGAAAATAAAAAAGAACCATCTTAAGAAGCATCATAATGGTGTGACCAATAGTGTAGCTAAGGCCAAATGGTGTAGAGGTTAATAGCAAGAAGAGTGTGGTGAGTGGGAAAGAGCAGGTTAAGAATCAGGTGCTGGGGCCAGCCCCGGTGGCCTCGTGGTTAAGTTTGGCATGCTCCGCTTCAGCTGCCTGTGTTCAGTTCTGGACACAGACCTACACCACTCTGTTAGCAACCATGCTGTGCTGGCGGCCCACATACTAAAAAAATAGAGGAAGATAGGCACAGATCTTAGCTCAGGGCAAATCTTCCTCAGCGAAAGTAAAGAAAAGAATCAGGTGCAGATCCCAGCCATGATACCTGCTAGCAATGTGACCTTAGACAAGTTACTCAGTATTTCTGAGTCTCAGGTTTTGCATCTCTAAGGTGAGAATGATAATGTTATTGTAAGGATTAAAAGAGATATTTATGCACATATAGAGACTTGGCATAGTTTCTAGCACATCTAGAACGTAGCAAGTATTCAATAAATGGTGGTTATCATCAGTATATTCTGTGATATGGGATCATTGCTAATAAATAAGGAGAGTTACCCAAATGTTCTTGACATGAGTCATCGCTCTGTGTTAATTTGTTCATTCTGTCTATCTATCTATCCACCCTCTTCTGGGTAGTTCTGTGGAGGAGGCAGTGCTGGAGCTCCAGTGTAGAGGAGTGCCTCAGCTTACCTCCTTCAATTGGAGATTAAATGGTGTGCATGGGAGAACAGCATACATTCTTTTAGATTTGGTCTAGTATTAAACTAATAGCTAGAAACCAGACCCATTCCTACCCAGTCCCTGTTACTTCAATGAGGGCTGTTCCAAGTTGAGCCAAATCTCTTCATGGAAAGCACCAGCATATTTGTTTGACGTGACTAACTTTATGACCTTGTTTCTCTGGGTCAGGATTTCCATGCATCCTTCACATCCGTTAGCTGGTATAAGCACACCATGAAGGTTGCATCTTCTATGTTCCAGGCACTGTGCTGGTATTTCTTACAATTTCACTTATCTTATTCCCAACAACATTTGAGATTGGCATTAACTGCCTCACTTTATAGGTGAGAAAACTAAGATCAGAGAAGTCAGGTAACTTGTCCAAAATTGAGTTGTGGGAGAGTAAACCAAAAGCAGCAATGGAGGTTACACCAGCTCAATTTTAGCACAGTTATTTGTTGTGTAGTGTCAGTTATTTGTCAACAGAATTTTGAATGTCTTTATTACTATAAAAACATTTCTTAGCAGAACTCAGGGGCTCAAGGTAGCACCATCAGCATCAGGTCCAATTACCGACAATCCCCAAAGGCAGTGGGGAGTTTATGGGAGAAATTTATATCCGATAGAAGCCTTTGGCAAAGTAATTGAGAATGAGAATAAAAGGAAATAAGAAAATGTAGTGCTTTTAGACTTGCAAAATACGCTTGGAAAGGTTAATGCTGTATTTTTCTGAAATGAGGGAATTCTTTGATCTTGATGCTTAAAAAAAAGAGAAATAGTACAAGAAGTTAAGGGCATGTCTCTGGATCGTCTAAACAATGTTGCCTGCAAGTAATGAGTTCTGGGACCACACTTATTTAGCATATTTATAAATCATCTGAAAGAAGGAGTATATGGTGAAATTCCAGATTTGCAGAAACTGCCAGGCTCCTCCAGGTAGTGAAATGCCGAACTGGCTCATATAAATGCAGAAAGATAACACAGGGCTATCCCAGTGGGCAGAAGGAGGGCAGAGGGGCTTCTGCATGGACAACTGTAAGATAAGGAGTTTAGGGAGAAATAATTCAAACCATCCTTCCAAGATGAAAGGGCTTTGAACTATCAGCTATAACAAAATTAAGAGTTTTTACAGTCAGTATGTATTTTGGTCCCTAGTTATTCCTGCTGTAACTAAAAGGCCAGCCAGAAATCAAGAGTGCTTAGAAAGGACATTTTAAAAGGGGGCTTAAAAGCAGAAAACAGTATCCTGCTCAAATGGAAAGCTGTGGTTCCCTTACACCTGGGATATTGTGAGCAATTTGCTCAACAAACCTTAAGCAGTTGTACTAGGGTAGGAGAAGTTACAGAGAAAGTCAACTAAAATGATGTGTGGGACGGAGGAGCTGCTTTATGAAAACAAACTGCAAAGATGAGGATTCATCCACCTGGGAAGACGAAGGTTTATAAGTCATAGGAATGTGGACATTCACCTTGATTAACATTTACCATCCCCATCATCAACAGACGTGGGTCACAGAGTGGATATAAAAGGAATAAAGCATAATGCTAGTTTAAAGTCTAAATTAACTTAGGCAGAAAGGCCAATAGGCTAAATGATATAGGCAAATGAAAATTCAAAGTGGCACAGGATGAGTGCCAAAGAAATGCCCACCCCTCCCCCTTAAAACTTGAAAAGAGAGGCCGGCCCAGTGACGTAGTGGTTAAGTTCACGCGCTCCACTTCCGCGGCCCGGGTTTCACAGGTTTGGATCCCAGGCGTGGACTTACACCACTCATCAAGCCATGCTGTGGCAGGCGTCCCACATACAAAATAGAGGAAGATGGGCACAGATGTTGGCTCAAGGCAAGATTCGCCTTCCTCAGCAAAAAGAGGAAGGTTGGCAACAGATGTTAGCTCAGGGCCAATCTTCCTCACCAAAAAAACCAAAGAACTTGAAAAGAGAGAAGTTTTTTTAAAAATCATTTACACAATGGGTAGTGTACTTTAGGAACTAGTTACCCAACAGGAGTGATTATATCCTGGAACTACACATGGACAGGGAAGGGATAAATACATTTCTTATGAATGGATTTGTAAGATGTTGTTTTAAAAAGTCAGTAGTATTTGGAGTAATGCCTGAACTTTGTAGTTTATCTTGGAGTAGAACAAGCTTTGGAATTGGTAAACTTGATTGAAATCCCAGAGCCACCGCATACTAGCTCTTAGACAGGCAGTTTAACCACTCTGAACCTCTGTCTCTTCATCTGTAAAGCGAGAAGAACCGCTTCCAGGTAAGGATGTTGGGAGGATTGAAAGGGCAGTGTAGCATTTATAAAGCTCCTGGAAGGGGTAGGGACTGAGGCTCTCTGCAAGTCTTGGTTCCCTTTGTCATCTCTTCTACAGTATGCCCTTTGCAGCACTATCAGACTAAAAATCCCTTCTTGGGAGACTCTGAGTCTCGAGACCCCAAGTAGACAGTTCTTGATTCTAACCCTTGCTTACTTACAACTTTTATCTAGATTAACATTCATTCTTTCATAGTCATTGGACCCCTATTATTTCAAGCATTGCTTTAGGCGTTTGGGAAATAATAGTGATAAAGATATACCAGGGCCCTGCTCTAAGGTAGCTCACCTTGGAGAGAGAGGTACACAAACACTACACCTGTAAATAAAATTATTTCAGAGCATGATAAAAAGAGGATCACAGAGTGGAGCGTGACAGGGGTTGGGGGCATGGTTCTTTCCGTGAGGAGGTGGAGGAAGGCTTTCATGAGGAGGCAAGAGTTGAACAACACCCAGAGGGATGAGAAGGTGTCATTTGGAGATCTTAGAGGGAGCATTCCAGGCAGATAAACGAACAGGAGTAGAGGCCCCGAGGTGAGAATGAGTATGGAATGTTCAAGGAACAGAGAAGGCCAGTGTGACTGAGCATCCTGAATGGAGGGGAGAGAGGCAGAGACACAGAGAAAGACAGAGAACAACCGGACCTGTTGGGCCTTCAGGCCAGGTCAGGACTCAGGTTTATTCTACAAGCAATAGGATGCTATTGGAGAGTTTTCAGCTGGTTAGGGATAAGACTTGACTTATACATTTGAAAAGTCTTGTGGCTGCTGCATAGAGAATGGGACTCTAGGGCTGCATGAGTAGAGGGAGCGCTGTCTCTCTTTCTCTTTCTGCCCCCACTACTTGCCCACTCTAGGCTTTCTCCAGGCTCTTTCCATCTTTCTGGACTCGAGGGGTCACACTGATTTCACACCACCTCTCTCACGGTGCAGGAGTGACTTGGCACGGATCTCTTTGCGCTCCTTCATCGTTTAGGACATATAAAAATTATTTTCGTCAAATGAAATATTTAACCCAAATATATGTCATTTCAGGTTTTAAAAATCAATTTGATTGGCCACAGGAAACGTATTTTGGCATCTCTGGGAGACAGGCTGCACGACGATCCACCACAGAAGCCCCCTCGGTCCATCACCCTCAGGGTAAGTGCCAGCACGTTCACAGGTCTTATTCTCCACTCTTATCCGCAAAGATTATTTTGTGCAATAAAACAAAACAAATGGAGCAATGGATCAGGAAGGACAGGCTGTTTTCCATGTAGCTTACCTTATCTGTGTAAGAAACAATCTCACTTTTGATTGTGTTTTATAAAACAAGATTTGTTTTCCTTGATTGGTTAAATGCATATTTTTGAGATTTAGATACACATCTGACCGACCATCAACTTTAAAGAACCACTCTCCCTACTCCCATCCCACACTCCCATTTACACCAGGAGAGAGGAAATGAGTTTTCTGTCAAACTACTCAAACCCACAGAAAGAAAATCGATCAAGGACCACAGTTAAGTAAAGATCAATTTAAAATTAACCTCAGGGTCTTCTGTTTTCTTAGGAAATAAACATTATTCAGCTTTACCCACTTCAAAAATTAAGAATAGAGAATCTAGGAGTTTATTTAATAAACTATTTCAGCTACATTTTAGAATTATGGGGTAGAAAAGCTAGAGAAAAACCCAGAGGGAAGAGAGAAATAAAGGAGAAGGGAAAGGAAGGCAAGAAGGACGGAGCGAGAGAAAGAGAAAAGGAAAGAGATGATTGCCAGGCAAAATGGCAGCCGGAAGGAGCAGCCAGCAGTCACTGGGTTTTGTGAGGCCCATAAGAACTTTTCAAAAATTTATCAAAAAGCTGGGATCTCCCTGACCAGTTGGAGAGATCCAACTCTGTTCTCCTTATTTAGCCCTGCACTTGCTTGCTTCTGATTCCCTTTCCACAAGTGTCAGAAAAGGCAGTGATAATAAATGAACACAGGTGCGGTACTTGGAAGTAACTGCCAGCGATGACACGCAGTAGAATGTGAACTTCACTCTTATCAGTGAACTTCAGCAAACAGCATCACTCCTGTCTGTACAGCAGAGGGTCAGGCAGGAGAGGAGCTGTTAAGACTTTAAGTCTGATTCCATTTTAAAGGAGAAGAAAATAACACCAAGATTTCAGGGAATGCAAGAGAATTGGCTGCAGGAAGGAGCCATGAGGAAAATTGATTACTGGGGGAACTGGGAGACACTGGGATATTTGAAGGCTTCTTGGGCTTTGGGAGTAGTGAAAGTAGAAATAGGACCTGTTTTTCTCTGTCAATAAGAGGAGCTTCAAATAAATTGGGGGGAAATGAGGCTAGAACAGGATTATTGTCTTGCCTTCATTTTGCTACACGACAGGGGAGAAAGATATAGGCACCATCAGGGTAACCATCCTAAAAAAGACTCTTTAGAGGAGTAATTTCCTGCTACTTACTCTACTCTCCTTCTCCTTCTGAACCTCTCCCTCTGGCTCCCTGGAAGAGATTTAGGGGAACAACAAAATGATCAAAGACAGAGATTCCCAAGAAAAAATGTAGGACCTTAATCTGTCAAAAGAGGTCCAGAGCATCCAGGGTGAAGTGGCCCAGAGAATCGGCATGACCCAATCCTGCTCTTACTTGCAAACACTAGAGCCCAGCTGTCTGCCACCCCTTATCTTACTTCTGACCAGTTTCCCTCAGCTTGAGTTGTTTTTGCTGTTGAAATACATCCTCTGTTATTATATGCATTGCTCTGCAGTCTGTACATGTGACATTCTGTGTCCACACTGTGTCTTCTTCCCTGCCTGATTGCCAGACCACTCTTTGATGGAGGATCAAGACCTATTGGTTCCCATTTTAGTTTTCTCGTTATGGCATCTACCACAGTGAGGACACTGTCCCGTGAAGACACAGTTCCTTCCCTTGTAAACACACATGGTAGTGTCAGGGGTGCCCAGCATATGTGTGCCTCTTCTGAGATCATCCATAGTGCTGGTTTAAGAAAACAGCCTGATTCTTTATACTTTAAACTTTTGACCTGAAATACTTCAGGGAAAATGTATTGACTAGATCATACCATTAATAAGATGGTGGAACGTCTTCCATACCTTGACAGTTGATTCAAAAATGACTCCCCACCCCTGCAGTTTGTCTTGTCAGTATTTCACAATTTTGAAACCAAAGGTTAGCCACAAGAACATGGTATTTATTTCGTGATGTATTTCCATTCAGGAACCCAGTGGTAATCACACTCCTCCTCAGTTGTCTCCATCACTTAGCCAAAGCACTTACACCACTGGTGGCTCCCTAGACGTTCCTCACATTATCATGCAGGGCGATGCAAGGAGGAGAAGAAATGAAAACTACTTTGATGATATTCCCCGATCAAAACTGGAGAGGCAGATGGCCCAGGTAAGGTGTTAAAAGCCTGTGATGTTTTTGCCTTTCACCCGTATCAAGTAATGCATTCTAATATTGAACAATAGCTTACAGTGGATGCCTACTGTCCAAACCTAACTGGAATTTTACCATTTTATGCCGTGGTTTTCATTCCCTACTGACTTGAACTAATCTGAAACAGACCTTTCTGGGAATGGAATGTATACATAGATCCTCGTTATCCGTTCTTACTGAAGAAATTATGTCTGATCTCATTACTCCCAGAAAGTCTTTGCCCTAAAGGGAATATTGCTATATAAGAATCAAATCATAATGAAAATGAGTAATAAAAGTCTAGATTATGAAATGTAAATTTTATAAATTGGTTGGATGATAGAGCAGAAGTTGGGGGGAAGTATTAACTCTTCATAATGTTGTTCGTTTCCTCCCAAGTTTACACATTTGTATATAATTGTACTACTGGGACGAGTTGCATCATCTTATATTGTCACCTTGAGTAGTTGAAAATGATGATGCTGCCTGACACAAATAATGGAAAAGAGAGATCTGTCAGGTTCAGACCTTTCCATGATTTTGGTCTAGATGCCCATGTCTAGCCTGTCCCCAGATAGACATCAGATAGATGGCCAGCCTGTCCTCAGATCACTGCTCAGAAACTTGAGTCAGCCATAACCAAACAGTGGTGCTGTTCTTAAAGCACATTCAGATGGGCAGCCAGCTCTGCAGTTTCGTCCTGAGACTCAAAGATACGGATTTGTTGACAACTATTGGCAGAATCAACTCTTTTCATCCTCATTCTAGGTTCAGACTGACGTGTTAAGAGGCTTCTCTCTGCCTCCCACACCTAAGATGAGAATCTCGAGGTGAAAATTCGACTGTAATTACTTTGCCTTGGTTGTTAAATTTTTTTCTCAACTGTTTGGTGCGATTCTGTTTTTAAAAGCCTTTGGTAAACATTCTATGCTGCTGCTCATGAAAGAAAAATGTGAAGAGAATGTTCTGGAAACCATGGCTATTCTGCCTGCAAATGCCCTGGAGAGAGAGGTTCTGGGATATTGTGTCTCCTTTCAGCTTTGTCGATGTTGAATTGTTCTCTGGGTTCTTTGTGCAGGGAATGGCAATGTTGGGATTAAGGAAAATCTTTTATTGACGGGAGATGGAAAATGTAGGTGAGACAAGAAAAGAATGATTTTCTCTTTCTCTCTTGTTAAGTATTGTGTCTTAATCCTTATTACTGTTTTCACTGACGTTCTTTTAAATAGAGTCTGAAAGCTTTTTTCCCCGCACCGTTCATATATTTCCTGCTATTTGTTAGTATTGGTGGATCACGTATGTGGTTAAATTTCTCTAATGACAGCATTTCAGAGACATGGTTTCTTTTACCCTTGAGCCATGTAGTCTTTGTGTATTAATACAAACTGGGTCTTTTCTGAACCCTTCTCTTCCCTGGGTAAGGGAGGAGTTCATTAACGAGCATTAGCTTTTATCGACTGTGCCAACTTCAGGAACAGAATCACCAGTCTGAGCTGCTCATATAATTTATGAAATTTCTCCACATAGTACAGTTTTTTCAAAGAGGAAATTAATTACTTTTCTGCCTATGTATGAACTCTCACAGGAAACCTAGCAAGATTGCTCTCTTACTTTCTTTGTGAGATTCACAAGCTAGGGACAGTAGTACCTTTTGAATAGCCTAGATCTTCTTTCTGTCACTCTGATCAGAATGCATCCCTTTCAGGAATTGTCTCACCCTTGAGAAAATGGAATGAACTCGTATCTGGCCAGATGAGAAAGGCCCAAAAGCAGAAAGAATGAGATAAGCGGGGGGATGGGATGTAGTGAGCACCGGAGGGTACGTGTGAATGTGATTATTTACCTGTGCTGCTCACCATGATCGAATGACTGATGTAGACACAGGCCTCCATCAGCAACCAGGAGCTTATTAGAAGCTTTCTAAAACCCTGCTGCTCAATACTGCACTTTTGCTGCAGAGAAAATAGGAGATGGCGCTACAGGAATCTGATCAATGAGAAAAAGCGATTCTGGGATTGCAGCTCTAGCTTGTGTTAATTGCAGTTTTTTGTTTGTTTGTCTTGAGAATGTTTCCTAGTCTAGACAAGCCAAAAATGGTGGAGAAATGAATGCATACCTTTTAAAAATAGTACCATTTCAAAGCTTTAACCTGTCAAAATATGAAATACTCTGTGATTTTGCTGTTGAACAGTTTTATTTATGTGATTTTTCTACCACTCAGTTGTTTTTTTTTTTATTCTTCCTGGATTTTTGGTCATTTGCTATAATAATTTTTGAAATCCATTTGCTTTTTTAACAACCTGTCTCTCTCTAGACTACGTTCTTCCCCTAAGTTACGTGCTCAGCCAATGAAGCTTAGTCTTCCTAAAAACTTGAATTAGCAATTAAAGTTCCCGTAAGCAAGCAGCTAGTTATACCGCCTTCCAGCCAGGAGCTCAGTCCCTGAGGTTCTTGCCCAAGGGGTTTCTTCCACGGGGCTTACTACAGTAACGCTTGTCTAACCAGTCTGTTTCCCACTAAATCGCAGAAGCCCATCTTCAGGCTTTCTTGCTTATTGAAAGAAGGGAAAATGCAATTAAGAGAAAATCACCAGGACAGATCCATGTTCTCAGAAACCCCTCTGCTTTTTCAAGTTTAGCAGAGCCCCCACTAGAAAGATTTGGAATTATAGCCATAGGCCAGAAACCTTAAGTTCTTGGTGATTGCAATAATTCATAGGAGTGCTGCCTTCTTAAGGTCTGCTCGATAGATGTTTGGAAGTGCTTTGCTTAACTTGGAAAACCACTGCTTAAAGTTAAATTGAGATACGTTTAATGTCCAGTCCACCTATTAAATTTGTTTGTTGGCAAATATTTTTTAAAAGTAACACTTAGGTTGTTATTTAATTACTTGTTTTTAATTTGAACCAATATTAAAAATACCTCTCTTGGAATACAGAGGATTTTAAATATTGTGGCTATTGTTTGCTTTTATTCTGATGTAAGCAATATTCTGGCATCAAATTCTCTTAAATGAATATGTGAGAGACAAAAATGAGTTCAATACTAATAATATTTTTTAAACCACAGAATGTAATGATGTAAAAACATCTAAACAATGGGTTTCTTATCATGCTGAAAACAGCTTTCCTAGCCTGTAATTCTAAATTGGACTCATTAGCTCAGAAGTTCTGAAATGCTCCCATATTTCCATACCCCTAATAAATAAATGTTGCACTCACATTTGTGGAGTAATACCTTAATTCATATAAAGCTTTTAAATTTTCAAAGAACTTGCACATCTGTTATCTCATTTCAGCACAAAGTATCTTACACAACTGTTCATGTGCGTATAGCACATGGCAGATCAGCTTTTAAATCCGAGTTCTGTAGAGATGAGATAGTAAATGAAGAAATGGAAAATATATCAGAAGGAGGAAAAATACTTCCAGTATTTAGGTCCTAATCGCAATCTTTAGAAATTTTCTTGAATAATATTTAGGAGAAGTCCAAGTACTCTTAAAATGAATAATAAAGGAGAGTAGTGGAATTAATAAAGTTTAAGGACCACATTCTCCAAAGTTATGAAAAAAGGAAAAAGAGTTTCCAAATGTGAAACTTATAACCATTTATAGAAGGCCTCCATTTACACAAAATACTTATGGAAAAGTGAAATAATACTTCTGTTTTTGCAAAATAAAAAAGACTCCTAAAGAGTACGAGAAATACATATCTTTGCACAAACTTTACCTTAATTTTTTTTTTTTTTGCGAGGAAGATCAGCCCTGAGCTAACATCCATGCTAATCCTCCTCTTTTTGCTGAGGAAGACTGGCTCTGAGCTAACATCTATTGCCAATCCTCCTTTTTTTTTTCCCCAAAGCCCCAGTAGATAGTTGTATGTCATAGTTGCACAGCCTTCTAGTTGCTGTATGTGGGACGTGGCCTCAGCATGGCTGGAGAAGCAGTGCGTCGGTGCGCGCCCGGGATCCGAACCCGGGCCGCCAGTAGCGGAGCGTGCGCACTTAACCGCTAAGCCAGGGGGCTGGCCCTACCTTAATATTAATGAGGAAAATCCATAATATAGAAGTCCTTGTGTTTTAAATGCTCTCATCTAAATAAAAATATCAATATTGCCTGGGGCAGTTACCTTATCGGATGCACACGAACCTGAGAAGCAGGCATTATCCATATTTTAAAGACAGGCAAACTGAGAAACCACATGACTTGGTCTGGCTCACACAGCCAGAAAGAAACTAAATCAGAACTTGCCTGGGGCGATATGTTAGGCACTATAAAGGCTTTGTCTAAATTGCTTCTAGGGCCGGCCCCGTGGCTTGGCGGTTAAGTGCGCGCACTGTGCTGCCGGCGGCCCGGGTTCGGATCCCGGGTGCGCACCGACGCACCGCTCCTCTGGCCATGCTGAGGCTGCGTCCCACATACGGCAACTAGAAGGATGTGCAGCTATGACAGACAACTATCTGCTGGGGCTTTGGGGGAAAAATAAATAAATAAAATCTTTAAATTGCTTCTAAATCATTAGAGAGTTGATTTGGTTGAACTGATTTCAGTTGAAAGTCTAATATTTCTTGATCCAAACAGTACTACTATTTAAGTGTGACTAAATCAATTACTTCTTTATTTGAAATCATTTTACATATTATATTAGTTCTACAAGTGTTCATTCTTTTGATATTGTTAAAGGAAGAGAAATGGAAACTGAGCCATATAGAAGCCCTGCCATGGCCAGACCCGTGCCTGAGATTCCACGTGCGGAATCTTATTTAATCCTCACAACAACCCATTAGATACTCAAGGAAGCCGAGGGGTGTGCATGCTTTGCCTCACAGCTGGTACACAGCAGAGCTGGACCTCAGGCTCTCTCTGCCTGACTGTATCCTGGTTCCTCTGTGGCTCCTGGTACCCTGTGGGCTGCCTCTGTTTTAAAATGATATAAAATATTTTAATAATAGTTCAACAAATACTAATTTCCCATATGCTATAGTAGATTACACTTACGTAGGCACAGCGAGCAGAAGGATAAAATCACTAGTAGTTTAGTGAAAACTTACTGAATTGGCTCATGGTTATCACCATAAAACCCTTTAAATGCAAAACTACAGTGTTTATTCGTTGATCCTTTTAGTGGAGACCCTTGCTGCACATCTTGGTAAAACTCTGCCCTTCTCCCATGTTCATGATGAGCTTTGTAAGAAGATGTGGGTTTACTGCGCATACAGAGAAGTTCTTGCCTGTGGGGTTTCTCCAAATAGTGGATGCCGTTTCCTTAGCGGCTTCTTCAGTTGGAGTTCTGATTTAGTTTCTTTCTGGCTGTGTGACCTATACCAAGTCACGCGGTTTCTCTGAACTTCAGTTTCTTTGTCCTTAAGATGCCTGCCTCTCAGGTTTGTGTGTATCGGATAAGATAATTTATGTGAAAGCATATTCTAAACTGTAAATCACTGTATAGAGAGATGATATGACTATCAATTCAGATATATCACCTGTCAGTCCCTAATTCAAAGGTCACTGATTCATTGAGGGGCCAATTAATGCCAAAGGTATTAGAAAAGTCAGTGCTCAGATGGTTGTAGCATTCTATAAAGACCATCTTTTTGTTCTAGTATTATCCATGCTTAGAATGTATATTGAGAATGGAATTGGAATTTTCCTCTTTATTAATTTAATTGTATAAATATGAAGGCTGCCAGGGAGCATCTATCTTGATGGAAGAGGGCTCTATGCAGTGATCACAGAGCCAGGGAAAGCAGAGGATAGATGGAATAGTTCTGTGCAAATTCAGGTTATAAAAGTATGTAGAAAAGGATATCTTACAATAATGACTTGGTAAGATAAAACATTAAGTGAGAAAGAAAGAATTATTTTTTTCCTTAAATGAAATTTAGAATTTGTTTGAAATACACAGTACACAAAATTGTTAGCTAGAGAAGCATGGATATCCCAAAAAACGATGAGGCAAATGCTTAGCCATCTCTGGGAAAGAAAAAAGATAGTAATTTGTTCTTTTATACTTTCCCTGGGAGAGAAAGCCTGTTATTCCTAGAAATCCTATCTGCTGCTGGCAATTTACAGAACCAGCCTTCAGAAAGTAGCACAACTATGTTGAAAGAAACAGCATTTTACAAGGTGATTTTTCCCCCCAAACTAAGCAAATTTTCTTATTACTGTGTTACATCAGATTTTTTTTAAATGGCCGTAAGTTAGTGGCCAGTTTTTAATTTAGATTCTCATCACCTAGCCACTACTCAGAAAGGCTCAGCCTGTTCATGACTTCAAAATTTTCTTGCATGAAGATCTAAAGAGCAACTCCTAATACTTAAGCACAGACAGATAATATATAACCAAAAAAAGAATGTTAAGAATAAATTCAGTAAGCTCTTCCATCAGGAGCTTCCAATTTGACAGCTTGTCGAGTTGACAAGCTGACACACCAGCTTCAGAGATAACTTGGGATGTTGATGATATCTGTGCCCTGTTTCAAGCCAAGAACTCTAGATCACCAGCCCTCTATTCCCAAAGGCATCATGCCAAGCAAAAGTGGAAAACGTTGCTTTCATACTTGGAATTTAACCTGATGTGTTATACACCTTGTTTATTAATGTGGACAGTTTATTAATTGCCTCTTCAAATATACACTGCTATCCCTGTGATAACTTTGGGGTTGAAAATTCCAATATGATTAGTGTCTTTCAGGCAACATTGAAGTGTTACTGTCTATGAGTCTTAAAATAATGGGAAGAAGTGGGAGAATCACTCAGATGGATTCGTTTTTAGGTTTTGATACTCATCTTACAAGTCGCGATACTTTCATTCTCTGTCAAGTCCATCAATGAGGCAAATTAGACGACCAGGAGTTTCTTCTGACAGACCCCAGGCAGACCTAGACACCTCCCTTCATTTTGCTACAGAAGCTCTGATGGCTCCGCCTTCCCTCCACGTGCTGGTACTTGACCAAGGTGAATGTTTCAAGTTACAACCAGACCACGATTTTTTTAAAAAACATCAATAGAAAAGATCCTATTTTCAACTGAATAAATAAGAAATCTGACAATACATAAAAACCCTATTTCGGTGGAATTGACCTTGTGATATTTCGTGGTGCCTTAGGCTTGCTGACATTGAGCAGCTTGTTCACAAAGAGGCACACCAGGCTATTTTTCCACTTATTAAATTTTTGGAATGTTTCTCATTATATTCAGTTCAGTTCTTGGGTCAACAGGTCAGAGTTTTGGCTGTTATAATCTGACCTTGACAAATTTTCAAGGGTAGGAGAATCCTCTTATTCTCCTTCTCCCTCTTCCTTTTCTTTTTTCTAGTGTAAAAAAAAAAGAAAATAAAGAGAAGGTTTTTTTAACATCAAGTGGAAGTGGGGCTGATTATGCAGTCCCGTCTCAGTTAATTCCATTTGTATATGACTAAAGTAATATATCAGTAGGGACTCTTCTGGATTCATGCAAGTAAGAAAATCCAACTCAAGGTGTCTTAAGCAGGAAGGGGCATGTATTTGAATCATTTCACTGCAAAGTCCAGGTAGACCTGGATCCAGGTGCTCGAATGATGTGTTGCTCTTTGGCTCTTCAGGTCTTGGCTCTGCTCTCCTCTGGGTTGGCTCTTTTCCCTAACAGGCTTTCTCTACACAAGGGGAGTTTCAAGTCTGATTCCTGTTCAACTTGAATCTATGAGAAAGAGGGCTTATCTTTCCAAGAGTTCTCAAAAAAGTCCCAGGATTGAGTTCCATTGTTTCAGATCAGCCTGGTTTTGATCACTTATCTGTCCTGAGCTAATCACAAAGGAGTGTGTGTGTGTGTGTGTGTGTGTGTGTGTGTGTGATGTGATGTGATTAGCCAGGCATAGGTCACATGCCTGCAGGTGGTTTTAGCTCCACCTGAACCACGTGGACTGAGGGTGGGAAGGGAACTCCTCCCATGGGCAGTCAGAGTGCCATGACCAGAACGGGAATGGTTTCTAGGAGGCAGAGATAGCAATAGTAGGCACCTGAATAAACCCACTTCGGTTTCGAATTCTGAGAATGTCTGATGGAAAATTGTTATATCACATGGGTATTGATTTTGTTTTTTCATACTTAATTTGATGAGTTTTTCTAAAATTCCAGATTTGAAGTAATGAGATCAGGGTTAAAAATCCCATCTCTGGTATCTATTACTTCTGTAACCTTGAACAAGCCTCTTAGCTACTCAGAGCCTTAGTTTTCTCTTCCTAAAGTGAGATTAATGCCCACCTCACATCACTGTTGTGAGGCACAAGTAAAGTCCTAGTTGTCAAAGTATTTTACAAACTGCAAAGCTATACATTTGGGTTGTTCTAGAAATTATTATTTTGAGATAGCTTTTAGTTTTCTTCTATACTATCCTTTTACAATGCAACTGAGAATCAATGCATTTTAAAGTAAAGCTCATAATATTTAGCTCTTTTACAAACTATTTCTATTTTCCTGTTTGTAAGCCCAAACTGTTACCTCTCCACTGATATGGAAACAATAGTTCTTAGGAATGCAAACGCTGTACAAGAAGTTTCTATCTGTGCTGTGACCTCATTAGCACTGGAGCTCTTTGGAAAGGATTTATGGATGATACCCATACTTAAATACTTTTAAATACTTTATGAGTTAGCATATATCAAAATATATCATTATCTTTTATGTTAAAATATTTTATTTTATTTCTCTTATAGTAAAGTGTATGTTGGCTATGTAGGGGCAAGGCCTGACTCTTCCTTCATCATTTTTTAATTCCCTATAGTAAGCACTTTGTAAATACTTGTTGACCAGATTACTTTGCACAAGGTTATAGGCACCAGAAAACCTCAGATTTCTAGGACTCCAGATTAGACACAAATTGGGATGGTCTCAAATCTTTTAGAGAAATAAACTACCCGGAACAGTCACATATCACCTGCCTAGCTTAGATCTAACAGTTAGTTCGTCATCATCATCATCAGAGCCAGCAGTGATTCATACAACTTTATAATGAGGAAGTTGAGGCACAGAGAGTTTATGTTGCTTACCCATGGGCCACAGATTGTCAGAAGTAGAGCCAGGATTTCAACCCGGGCAGTCTAGCTTCACAGCCTGCACTTTAACCACTGTGTGG
Organism: Ceratotherium simum simum; assembly: GCF_057802395.1. NCBI lineage: Eukaryota > Metazoa > Chordata > Mammalia > Perissodactyla > Rhinocerotidae > Ceratotherium > Ceratotherium simum. The sequence goes on from NC_141924.1 coordinate 24,128,215, forward strand.
ATGAACACCCCTATCTGTCTCTACAAACTGGGTACCAGCAGACATGACACTTTCTAAAATTCTAGAATGCCAGAGGACTCCAGTGCAATGTTTTGAGTCCTTTGGCAAATTCTATTAATAATATCTAATACCTTTTGTAAATGTAAGGTTAGTAGAGAATTAAACCTCTAAGGTAACGTGAATAAACATTGTATTTGAAGAAAATCCTTTGCTCTTCACATCCAATTTTCCATTCTCTACAAATCAGGGGTAGCAAACAATGACTTCATGTAAACAATTGTGAGATGTGACCCCCTTTCTGTATGGGTCTCTATTTTAATGAGGTTTGCATACAGCATCACAAAAATTTGCAGTAACTTGCATTCTTTATATGTGCTAAAGGCTGAAGATTCTTCAGTGCTTCCGTGAAAGAGAAGCAGAGAATTTTAGAGTGGGAGGAGGCCAGAAGTTGTGTCTGGTCCTGTGTCTTGATGCAGCACCCCTTCTAATACATCCTTAATAGACAGCCACAAGTTTCCGCTTAAACTTGTCACTGGAAAGGTGGCCCCCACTTTGTGAGGCGGCCCCATCATCGTTGGAAAAGTTCTCATTGATAGAACTTTTGCCTTATATTGAATTGAAATAAGCGTTCCTAAAACTCCTACGTAGTTAGTTAGTGCTATTTTCTGAAAACACGAAGAATAAATCTGCTCCCTCTTGCTGAGAATAGTTCTTCAAGACTAAAGACAATTTGATGTCTTCCCTTCACTATATTAACCATATTCAGCTCTTCGCCGATATCATTCTGATGAGTGGGATGTGGGCCTCACAGCATCCTGATTCCCCAGCTCTGGGCATGTCTGCTTTGTTAATGTTCATGCTTAACGACATTAACATGTCTTTAATTCTTACTGAGCTTTTCTTCATGAAAACTCCCCAGCCTATATCAGTATCAATGGCCATGAGCCATGCCTCCCTTCTCAGCCCCCGGCAGTGCTATGTGTACGTGTGTGTGTTTGTATGTGTGTGTGTTTGTGTGTGTATGTATTTAAACTTAACACAGGATTTTACATTTACATGATTCCTTTCCAGCTAAAACAGTTTTATGAACTGATTTGTCCAATAATCCTAGTCTCTCAATGCCTTTTCAAAACTCGGTCAACCTTCAGTATATCAGTGATCCTTCCCAACTATGTAATGTGCTAATTTAAAAAGCATGCCTTTCCAGTAAATTCTCCAATGTATTGATTTCATTGTTGAACAAAGCAGAGCTGAGGAAAAAAACTGTGTAGCCTTCTACCAGAGACCTCTTAGGTTGGCATCATTCAAGATGATCATTCAACTAGACCTTGTCTTTCCATATTTTCCACAAGGATGAAATAAGGAAATATTGGCGTCTCAGTAAACATCATTGAATGAATGGCCTTGTCTGATATATCTTTTTTACCAGAGGCAAGAAGCAATCTTGAGTATATAGTTAATAAATGGGTTTAAATAAAGAAAATTACAGCCTCAGTTTGCAAGAAAGGAACACAATGTATATTTTAAAGAGATGTTACAGGCAAAGAACAATATTACTTCACAAAATCAAGTTTCTTTGCAGCAATTCGTGTTATGATAAAAAGCTGATCACTGCTTTTCTGAATCAGTTATTAATATTTCTGCTTTTCAGTGGTCCTGAAAAATGTTTGTATCAGTAGTGGGGGCATCCAAACTTTGAGGCAGAACAAGCAAAATAGCCCATATTGCAATAAACAGCATGATCCCAATTGACTTAAATTCCCTGCACATCCAGAAAACCTGGGGAGCTGTACCATAAGATCTGCATTGTACAGACAATGTTCCATTTTTTTTCTCTGCTCTATTTTTTTTCCTGTGAAGAGATTTCATAAATAATTGTGTAATGTCATTTAGGGCTACAACTGTCGTATTAGAGAAGGCAAGTTGTATATTATCTCTACAAATGAATAACAGGAATCACATAGCCTATAGTTCTCTTCTACTTTGGCAGCCGAGGGCTTATTTTATGTGCTATCAGTACTAGAATCAGAGTTAACAAGGAAAGACGGAAGGAAGGGAGGGAAAGAAGGAAGGGAGGGAGGGAGGAAGGCAGGAGGGAAGGAGGAAAGGAGGGAGGGACAGAGGGAAGAAGGAGGGACAGTGGGAGGAAGAAAGGAAGGAAGGGAGGGAGAAGGTGGGAGAGAAGGAAGGAGAGTGGGAGGGAGGGAATGAGGGATAGAGGGAAAACTGTAAATTTGAGCAGGCAACAGGTAATATCAGAATTTATACCATGCCAGTATACTTATGATAGGACTGAATGTGGTGGTTACTTCCTCCTATTTTTGCTAGATTAATGCTGATGCCAGCAATAGTGGGTCACACATAGACAAACAATTCTTGGCCTGACTTTTCACTTCCAGCAGGTGATTACTGATCTGTCCAAGAATTTTCCCATAGGTAACAGGGAGAAGGTCAAGATCATGAAGGTTTGAGAGGATTGCTCTTTAGAATAAAGTGGAGAAATGATGGGAAGCAGCATTTTCTTAAGTTCAGCATTCCCTGCAAATAAAATATGTTAATCTGAAACCTTCCATAAGAGGGGTCAGTGGTAAGAAACCCTGAACTTGAGATATCCACAGTGTAGTTGAAGAGAAGAATCACATATGGTTAGAGGGCCATGTAGGTATCGCGGAACTCACCTGAGAGGAGAGCAGGAGGCTCATTCCAGTATCTACAGCAGTGGGACAGAAGAAATGATAGGATGCCGTCCTGTGGCTTCTGGGTAACTGGAGAGAGACAAAAGGTTCTGATTTTCTGATTTCCAGGCAGGGTTTTTTTAGTGCCCAGGGAAGAAGGGCCGCGGGGCTGTCACTGCTGGAAGAAAAGACGCATACGCGGTGTTTGGTGCATTTTTCCTTGACTGAACTGAATTTGTTTGACTCCATCTTTTGACAGATCTCATCTCATTTTAGTCTCTGCTCAAGGAGCCGCCGAGTGTGCTGGCTGCTGACCGAGGCTTCCTTTGTTCCGGGGCCCTTTTTTCTTTCGCCTTTGAAGCTGTTGTGTCCGCTCTTCAAGTTTGTTTTTGTTTTATTTTAGAAGCGCTGTCATTCAAGAGAAGGAATGGACTTCATTATTCCTTTAGCTTTCCCTCTGAACCTTTCCTATGTCTCGTTGGATTCTTTCCGGTCAATTTCTGAACACCCTGAAGTGTGAAAGAGTTATGACAAACATAAGGAAGAAACAAAGGGAAAGCCTTTTTTATTCAGGGTTAGAACAAGGCAGAAAATTTCATCTCTGAGAATCTGACCCGGAGGGCTCTATTCATACAAGTTTCTTTATTAAACTAGCTACACTGCGCCAGCACTTGCGGAAGGTTTTCCGAGCCTAATTGGTGATGTGGAGTAGATAGAGCTATCGTCAGCTTGCTCCGTTCCAAGACCCACCATCAGCCTCTCAATCCCAGTTTACTACTGGTCCTGACAATGGAAAAAGGATCACGTCCATACCATCCCTATTCCGTATACGTTGACTAAAAGCAGGGCCAATCCCTACTCACTTTGTGACCCATGCCTTGCACCCAATAGATGAGCAGTAACTCATCTTTGAATGAATGTCAGGGTACTAGGGCGACAGGTTCTTACGGTCTAAAGTTTTTTTCAAATTTTCAATTTCTACTTGAAAGAATAATCCCTTTACAATGTGGAAAACATAGACTTAGTTTGGCTATAACATGCTGGGGTGCTCGGAGAAGGCTTCTCTGAGAAGGCGACGTTGGAGTAGAACCTGAAGGAAGTGAGGGAGCTAGTCTTGCACTATCTGGAGGAAGAAGATTTCAGGCAGAAGGGGAAACAAACGCAGAGGCTTTCAAGCTAGATTGTGCTTTGCTATCCAGAACTGAGTGAACAAGAGGAAGAGTAGTAGGAGAGGACGGCAGAGAGGTAAGGCTGGGATGGGTGCCAGAGGCTGGAGATTCTTGCATCCATTGTTAGGACTCCACATTTTCTTCTGACTTAAATGGAGCAGAGCAGCATGATCTGGATTTCGTTTTAAATGGATCTTTTTGGCTGTTGTATTGAGAATAACTACTAAGGGGGCAAGGATGAAAGCAATGAGACCAGTTTGGAAGCTAATGGAATAATCCAAGTGAGAAAAGGTAGTGGCTCGGACCAGGGAGTGATAGGAGGGTGAGATTTTAGACGTAGATTCAACAGGACTTGCTGCTGGGTTGAATGTGAAAGATGAGCAAAAGGACGACTCCAACTGGAAGAAGAGGGTTGCCATTTGCTGAGATAAGAAAGTTTATGGGGAAGGGAAGGGAATCAGGAACTTGGTTTGGGGCATTTAATTTAAGGTTAAGATGCCTATTAATCATCCAAGTAGAGGTGTCAAGAAGGCAACTATATATCCGAGTCTGCAGTTTAGAGGAGAAGTCAGGGCTAGAGATACAAATTTGGGAGTCAGGACTGGATGAGACCACCTGGTAAAGCCAGCGAAGGGAAAAGGATTGAGGACTGACGCTTCAGGGATCGGAAGATGATCAGATCATAGGAACCAGCAAAGGAGGCTAAGAAATGGAAAGAGTGATCAGGTGTGTCTGAGAGGTCAAGGAAAATGGAAAATTGGATTTGGCGGAGTGGGGATTACTGAGAAATGCAGTTTTGGTAGAGTGGGCTCAGGAGAGAACAGGAAAAGAAAAAGTGGAGGCCTTATAGACACCTCCTGGGGAGTATAGACACCTCTTGGGGAGTTTTGCTTCTTAAAGAAGAGCAGAAATTGAGCTGGGGTCTCAAGGAGGATGTTGGGTCAAGGGAAGGGGTTTGTTTGCTTTTAGTGGAAGATATTACATCACTTTTTGAGCATACTCCAAGAAAGAAGGAAAAACAGATGATGACGGAGAGATAAGTTATTGTAAACCACTGGATTGCTACCAATTGAGCAGAAAAGAAGTCTACCTTTAGGAGGAAAACTTTGAAGATAAGTAATATGCTTTTGATTTTGTTATTAGATTTGAATGCAAATGTGTTGTCTTTTCTGAACAGAATTCATGGTAACCCGAGATCCATGATGATAACAAGAGGGAGATGTGGGTTGTAGTTTAAGAAAACACTTCCAGAGTCGGGAGAGAGGTCTGAAATAAAGATAAAATTATACATCTTCAACTGTGTGTTGACTTCATCATCAAAGAAATAAACATTAAATTATTGATTATATCTCAGTTATAAGACTACTGTATCTTTACTTAACCCCCATTTACTTGGATTTCGTGGTAATTTGAGTTTGGATAAACTAAATTAGCCTTTGCAGTATATGTGGAAAAGGGATTGAGAAAAAAATAATAAGCAAATGAAATTGCAAAGGGGTGTTTAACATCCTTTTAGAGAATTGTTTCCAAGCTCTCTACAAGCAGCCCTTTAACGTAAAGATGTGATAATTACAAATGTTCCTTCTCTCTTCCACAAAGTTGGCAGCTCTTTTTCAGCCTTTATCAGGAAAAATGAGAACTTTTCTAACAAGAATCTGCAAGGTTAATTTCCAGTGCATTTAACAGAAGTGTCGGCAGTGACATTGTTTACTAAAGACACAAGAAGCCAAAACAAAGTGGACCAACTGCAAATGATGACAAATAACAGTGATGTTCTTATAATGCTTTACCATTTGCCAAGAAATTTTGAACATAGTCTATGAGTCCATTCATTCAGTACATATGTGTGATGGCCTTCTGTGTTCTAGGTCCTAGAAATTTAGCTGTGAACAAGTTCCCTCTCCCGTGAAGCTTACCATGAGCTGCACAACAAGCTGGTGAAATAAGTAATCAAGTACGATCATCATTCTTTACAGATGAAGACATTCTAAAGCTTAATTAAAACTCAGATTTAAATCTCTACTGTTCTAGCAATTTGGGCCCCAGATGAAATTTTATCGCTGGTATTTTCTTTCTCAAAACTTTTCAAAACCCAGTACTTCAATAATGTTGTGCCCTGAAATATTATCTTCACAAATCTAATGAAATTCTGCAGTGGAAACTCTTTTGCATTTAAAAAGTTCATTCCAGCCCTCAGTCTAACACATGTGTCTGGAAGAAGAGCCATTTTATACATGAAGTCACCAGTCACAGCTGCCCTTAAGCAGCTTAAGTTACTGCCCTGTGAGCCTGATCAATTATTTACTCCCAACAGAATGAGTGTGCTATCTGAAATGTATCAGCTTTTTCCTTAACACCCTTCATAACTAAAACACAATTAACTGCCTTTATTTTAAATTCTGTTTTAAAAATCTGAGTTTTTACCATTTGCATTGAGTCACGTAATTATTGGAAATCATAGAGATTTTACTTTTTCTAAGTTTAAAACATAGCTTATAGATGAAAAATAGTTATTGTGACTTCTTTAAAATGTATGCAGTCATGCATTGTTTAACGATGGGGACATGTTCTGAGAAATGCATCATTAGGCAATTTTGTCATTGTGCAAACATCAAAGAACGTACTTAGACAAACCTAGATGGTATAGCCTACTACATACCTAGGCTATATGGTTCTAATCTTATGACACCACTGTCATATATGGGGTCTGTCATTGACTGAAATGTCATTTTGCAGCACATGACTGTATAAGCCACATATGGACTATCTTCAGCATATATGACTAGAGGTGAGGTTTTTCCTTCATTGAGAAAAATTTTATATGGATTTTTTAAAATAAAATAAGTATGGCATGAGACCCTCTCTTCCCTCCTTAACTCTCCAGTAACTTTCTGTGACTGTTGGAAGATATATTCATGTAACAGGATGCTAAGTGGGAAATTACCCGTAGGTATTAAGTACCACACATTCTAAAGGAAAAGCTGCCAATAATGGAGCTAGACACCCTGTTCAAGGTTTACCAAGAGGTGGTGAACCCTGCTCTGCCACAGTCAGCTAGCTGTCCATGTAGGCAGAAGATTGATGCTAGGGAAGGGCAGAGAATTGTCTGAGCTGCTGTGAAAAGAGCTGAGACTTTTCCTCCCTTTCCACGGGAGAGAAGAGAGCGCATCCCCTCACACACGAAGCCTAGTGAGAAGGGCTCCAAGAGGAATGCTCATCCAGGGTGAGGGAGGCTGCCAGAAGGGGAAATTGGCATCTCTTTCCACAGGTGGACTTCTGGCAGGCAGATGCATGTAGCACCAACCTGAACTGAAGAAAAGAGAACTAGAGGGAGATGTCATGGCAAAGAGGGGGAGTGGTCCCAGAGCAGCCTGCCCTGTGTGAGTGATAAGGATGTATATGTGTGAAGCAGGTGGGCGTGCAGAGGGAGGCTGGGCTTGTACCCTTTTCCCTGCGTCCCACCCAAGGGACATGCATGTGTGCTAGGAGGGCTAAGTGGGGACGGGAGGGGTCAGGCTAGAACCAGATTTCTCACGTCAGGAACTATGCAGTGGGGACCCCTCCCCATACCCCAGCAGAGCCCTCCAAAGAACTCAGACGGGTTCACAGTAGAACCCGGACTGGGGCACATGCTCACAAGAGGGCATTGGAGGCCAAGTTAGTGTTACCCTGAGAAGCAGTGACAACCATCAGAGAGAATTCAGCCACAGCCAGATAAGGAGGAGGCCCTTGTCCTTCTCCTGTGCCCTTCTCCCCAACAAAGGGCATGAAGGAGGTAGAACGTGGTGGGGGGGGCATTCAAGATTGACTGTACCACCCCACCCTTCCCTACTTCTAGGGGAAGAGCAGAGGAGGGGACAAAGTGCGGATCAAGCCTCTCTTACCCACCTCAGGTTTTGTAAACTCCAAGAATGGCCTGTGGTGAGGCAGGGCAAAGTTTGAATCAGATATGATATTGGAGTTTTATGCAAAATGGATTTTTAGTGACTCAAAGTGGCCAGGAAGTTATACAGTCTGCCCAAAATGTCAAATGGCCTGGTGCCCACCAGGGAAGGGAGACTGGGCCTGGCCCATTTGGTGTAATGATTGGAAAACAGTAAAACTTTCAGGTATTTGAACCCATGTGGAGTTGAGACTATTCCATGAACTGGTTCCATTTATGTATAATTGTTTCAGGATCAGTAAAACAAGTTCCAAAGAAGTGGCGAGTCCCTCTGTCTTCTGGTGAAGTCAGTACCGGCTGGCACTCCTTGCTAGTTATCCTGGCAGGCTGACATGTTGTGACATTCCCCCCATGTGACCTGGGCAAGCCACCTAACCTCTCTGAATGTCAGTGTCTTTGTCAGATAACAGGTGGTCCCTGGGTTACTTCTAGCACTAAAAGTCTGTGAACATTGTAGAGGATGTGATTTATGTAAGAGAATTAGCTCAGAATTGTGAGTGCAAGTGCTGAAAAGGTCAAGGGTATCCTAGAAGTATGTTTTGTGCCCGTTGAGATGGTAATCCCGCTAAAGCATGGAGTTATCATATTTAAATCAGATGACCACCGTCGTAGACGAGGCTCAGGGTTTAATGGGCCTAAAAACTTGCTAGAGAATTAATTTTTGTAAGGTAAGGAGAGGAAGATGCCCCTGTGGAGAAAATAGCATGAAGTTTCGAGAAGGAACTAAGAATAGCAGGGCTGGTTTAAGTGGGAGGTGGTTGGAGGCGCCTTTTGGTCAGACCCTGGGGATCTTACCTCCTTAACAGAATGCCAGTTACCTGACAGTCTGTCCCAAGCAAGCCATCCAGATGACAGAAGTGATGGAAAGCAAAGATATAGATGTGTGTGGAGATGCCAACTGGAGAGGGAGATGTTAAATTTCTGGTGAGCGTTTCTGGGAGGGTGAAGGTAGGGGAATCATTTAGCCAGGAATAAGCTTTCTTTTCCATAATTCGTTTGCTGATGATATTGTTTTTGCTGGGTTTCTAAACCGTCTTGTGGCTATGTCCTTATCTCCTTCCTGCACTGATCTTTGTACAGCCTGCTTGTGAATTCTGGCGATGGTCTTGCTGAATAACTTCAGTCGCTCTGCCATTTTCTGTGATTCGATTTCACGGTGTCTTTTAGAATGATGGAATTCAGGAAAAGAACTCGGAAAAGGTCAAGCCAGGAGCCTAGTTGGTTTATTTGGTGGTTTCTGCTATAACTCCTGGGAGGGGGTGTTGGTTAGTCTGGCATTTGGTTCCAAGCAAACATTATTGCCTTTTAATAGTTGTTAGTTATTAGATTGTTAAAGGTGTGGTGGACAGTCCGAATTATGGAGCTGATTCATTAGGCTCACAAATACTGTTCCCCAAAGTTTCTGCTTGAGTAGCGGAACTCAGCTTTCCCATCCCAGCCCCTCCCTGCTCCAGCCTCCTGCCTGCCACCTGCGCCACCACACACTCCCACTGCTGGGTGGCAAACTGACACGTCTCCTTTTGTTAACCACAGTTTTGCCCTTGAGAACTCTGGAGGGAAAAATATCCTCTAGGTTTATCAAATGGAGCAATGGCTAAATCAGGAAAGTCATTTTATTTCATTGATTGCTCTTTGTCATTTGAAGATGAGAAAATAAAAATGTTTGACCTGTGTTAAAGGCTTTTTCCCATCTTTCTTGAACTTCATGAAAATATTTACCCCCTGAAATGAATGATGTGAAGAGGGAAGGTATTTCCAATCTCTTTGGCAAATGTAAAATGCATTTTGCTTTTTCCGAGATGTAAATGTATCGGTAATTTTCCTTGATATAAAACTAATGCATAAATGGTCTTTTTTTTCCAGCCAGCCCAAAATGTTTTTAAGCAAAAGAATGACTTGGAAGTCAATGATTAAACCTTGGGCACCCTAAACCATTTTGAGTTGTTTTTCTTTTTTTTAAGACATATGATTCTTTGCTTTTTATTATTTTCCTCTTTCCCTTCCTTGATGCTACCTTGGTAGCTGCCATGTTTTAAATATTGACAAGATGAGATAGTTTTCTGTTTATATCAGCAGTCGTCTGTCTGTGAGATATGGACGAATCAGAACGCTGGATTTCCTTTCTCAGCCATCCATCAGGTTCATAATGTAAGGTTACAAATGGTTATTTTCTCTTCCTGAACTTGCGCTATGTACTGTGTTGCAAAGTGTTGTCAATAGCTATAGGGACTATGTCCTGGCAATGCAGAAAATTTGTGACGTCTAATGACTCCTGAGATTTTGTCTACTATACTTCATTCCCTGTGCCTTGTGACGAGTTGACATGCAAACATTGTCCTAAAATGAGAAACATATTTGGTTTTCAAGTCTATAGTTAAAATCTGTCCCACGTGAGTTTTGGCTTTCATCCCAGGTGTCTGTGTGAACTTGCTTTTACAGGAAAAAGGAAAAGGGTAAATTGATATATATACATGTATATATATACATGTATATATCAGTGTTTTTCTGCCCCGTTTTGTACTTCCTCATGTTCATGGGCTATTCAACCCACTGTGTCTAACAATTTTCACAGGTTTGTGCGCTTCACTTGCGAGAAATATTTGAGTATGATTTGCATGATATTCTGTATAAATTTTATGCGAATGTGGGAGGAGTGTAGCCAGGAGAGGCACTATTACAGCTAGTGGTTCTCAGCCTTTTTCCATCTGACAGTACAAATCGTGACCCATTTTACTCTGAGCTGCTTAATATTCAAATGTTCACCTTTTACCTTTGTGTACTTTAAAAAAAATCATTTTGGTTTGGAAAGTAGACATTTTCATATTTGGTTTTTTCCCGTTTTGTATTTTAAAATACAATCCTATTTTCACCTCCTGTTCAATTTTTCCCGTTGGATAGCCTGCTGTCCGGGAGGTTGAGACATTTGGTTGAGAATCGCTAACAGAGCTCTTGGGGTGGCATGCGAAGGCCTCTTTTGGGGTGCCGCATCAGGCACACCCCTCCTCCTGTGCATGGGACTTCTGGCTCTTGGGGACCGTGGGGTCTATACGTTGCCTGGTACTGGTGCTCCAGTGACCCAGCAGTTCCTCCCGAACCCATAAATGTTGACCAGTGCTTTTTCGTGTTCAGAAGTGTCCATCTCTGCTCTTTATCATCAAAAGGAACAAATTCAGTGTAACCAACTGCATTTGACCAAACTAGCCTTCTTTATTCTATAAGCTATTTTAAAAGAACTTCTGCAGCATCCTGCTTTCGTACCTCCACATACATGTATGCATATTTATAAGCATGGAGCTGTCTGTAGCATTCTCCAAAGCCTTAGAGATAATGGAACGTAAATGCAATCACATATATCTTATGGATGTTTGGGTAACCCATCTCTGGCATTTGTCAGAATTATTGAAAGTGAAACCTTAAAATAACAATTTAAAATCATTTAAAATCATTTTAGTTTTTCATTAAGTGTTCTGAAGAAGTAAAGAATAATGTTTGTTAATATTCATATCTAAATTTACAAGCAGGTAGGTGGGAGCAGTTCTCAGTAGAAAAGACTTAAAAGCTTCTATTAAAAAAACAATTAAATCCTAATTTTAAAAAATTTTTGAAAGAATAATACAAGACTTGGAAAGTACTGTACCTTTCTGTTCATGTTAGAAAGCTAAGTCATAATCATGGCTTTTAATTAGTTACTGACATCCTTAGGAAACTTTTTTCTCAAGAAGAAAATAGGAATATAGACAATGTTTCCCCTTTGTATTCTCAGGGCAGATAAAACATGTGATATCTTCAGTTTCCCTTTTTTTGGCAGATAGCTATATGGTATGATGTTTTAGAATTTGCCTTAGGAATCTGGTGCATATGAACTAAAACCACGTAGTTTTACCACCTTTTGAAATAATGCAAAGTGTAAAAGCTGCATTTTGGAATCTGCCATCAATAAAAATCTATCTATAGACTTTTGTGAATTTTTTGTGTGTATTATAACTAAATTCAGTTAGTGGTTTTATACTTTCCAGTCGGTGCTATGAGACATTTAATTTAATTACATTGTGTTAGGTATGACCCAATTATAGTCCTTCAAACTCAGCCAGGCTATGAATTTCTAGTTGGCGTTGGAATACCCGTTAAACAGAAGCAGTTCTTTGTTTAAAACTCTGATCTCAAATGATGTTTTTCCTTTATATTAGAAGGTTAATTTTTATTTGAGTTTGAGGGGGTCAAGATGTACGTTTTTCTCTGTTTAAATGATATATCCTAAAGGAAATACAGACAAAGTAAACAAGGTTTTAAGCCATGTTCAAATTCTTGTAATATTAAGATCCTTCAATACATAAACCTAAAAGAAAGGTTTTCTTGAAGTATTTTAAGAATAGAGAATAAAGAAATAACCTGAATACATTTAGTAAGAGTGCCTTGAATCATTTTAATTTCTCTTCTGTAATTATTTAAGCCTTTTAAAGAGTATGCCAGTCAGTAATAGTTTAAAATATGACAGAATTTTACCCCAAACTTCTCCTATTTTGTTATTCTAATTAAATCTTATTGCGTCACTGTTACCCATGTTTAGATCTACTTTTCATTAAAGATAAGCTTTGGGCCGGCCCTGTGGCTTGGTGGTTAAGTGCGCGCGCTGCAATGCTGGCGGCCCGGGTTCGGATCCCGGGTGCGCATCGAGGCACCACTTCTCCGTTCATCCTGAGGCCGAGTCCCACATACAACAACTAGAAGGATGTGCAGCTACTACACACAACTATCCACTGGGGCTTTGGGGGGAAAAATAAAATAAATAAAATCTTTAAAAAAAAAAAAAAAAAAAAAGATAAGCTTTGATTCAAACCGTTATTTGTGGCAAAAGAGTTTCTAGGTCTGTTTGATTTTTATTTAATATTTAATGAGCATTTTTTAAACTGGGACATTATTAATTTTTAAAATTTACTTGAAGAAATACAGGTATTATCTATTTATGAATGTCACTATTTAACAAGACCTAACACTTGGCTTCACGGTTTGAAATTATTTTATATGTGAGGCAAAAACCCTTATTTGCTTTTCGGCCTCTTCTGCAACTCCATATAGTCACTCCTCTACCTCGCCCCTCCATAGCTCCTTCCTGCTGTAACTCAGCCTCCAGGAGGGCTGAGACCTAAGGCACTCTTGTTCTCTGAAGTCTTTCATTTTTATTGTCGGGTGACCAGGTAAAGCTGAATCCTGGGCCAGGGCCATATCTGCCCTTTACAGTAGCATAATGCCAAGTCCATCCATTCCCATTAAGTTAATTCCAAAGAGAAAAATCAACACCTACAAGCTGAGTCTTCTAAATATTCTTAGATCTAATGGTAAAAAAATGAGATGATGAATAAGAAAAAATAAATTTTTCTTATAAATTCAGTCTTAAGAACACTTTTCCCTCTGTTGGAAAATGAATGTCTGGAAATAGCACTAAGTATGACAAAACTCAGTTTCTATTTCCAGAAAGGTAGATTCAGTCCCTGTAAGGAATTAAAAAATATTTGGACTGGAGCAATGTTTCAAGGCCACAAAGAAAATAAAGTAAGGATTATATTTCTCTTCCCTGTAATTATCTCCCCTCATAGCACGTAAGGGAGGCCCTGTCAGATCACTCTCGATTCAAAGCAGGTGGTTTGTGACTCCTGGACAAAGTGGAGTCATAGGAGAGCAGATGATGGCGCTGCCTAAACAGAGTTAAATGGATGCGCCATGAATGTCTTCACGTGGTTATCAAATCAGAGGTTGGGGTGATTTCCAGACTGAGGTGGTATGTGCTGGGGCTTGTTATTCCCGAAATGGCTGCTAAGACTCGTGTGGATGGTGTAAATATTTGGATCAGCATTTGGCTGTAGCTCTGCTTTAAGTGTATGAAACTCACATTGAAGTTTAATTATAAAAATGCCTGAGTTAATTCAACAATTAGAGAATGAGTTTGCATATTATTTGCATGCTTAATGTACTAACACCTGATTTGTCCCCATAACCCCAGCTTCGCCCCACCCATCCCCTCCCCTAGCCCTCTTCCCAGCCTTTGCCCTGCAACACATGGTACCCCTACCTCCTGCCGTGTCTGTTCAGGCTTTTTTGAAAACTGCCTGTTGAGCTTGCCCAGTGTATACCTCATCTAAACTATGACAGGGCCAACATGAAGAGCTGATGCTTGGTTTGAGTTGTCACGTGAGCAGACACTGGCTCGAAGGATCTTTTGATGTCAACCAGCTCCTCCTTTTGTATCATTACTCGGAGTTGCGTGCAAACTTCTGTTGTTCTGTTAACGATGTTACCTGTGACTTAAATGTACAACACCTGTTTGCTATGTTGTTATTGCTTTATGGAGGGAGGGGGGAGAATGGGGGAGAACGTAAATGGAGATTAGAGGATGATTTTCTAGATTTGGGAAGAGCTTTTGATTAAGAACTCACAGCTGCATGCTTCCAGAGTTTTAACTATTATCATTTAAAAGTTATTATACTCAGCTTCAAAATAATATTGAAATCCACATAGCCTACATTTTGAATTTTATACTAGTTGTTTTTTTATTTTAAGAGCAAATAACAGCCAGTTGAAATAAATACTGGAGAGATGATAAAGATCCAGGCATTTGAGAGAGAAGGAAAAGAAAAAAACAAAATAGGAAGTCAGAGGAAAACTTAATCCTAAAATTAATTGCAGTCACTTATTGCTTTTACAAAATAAAAATTCATGTAAATAAAAAGAGGAAAGTCAAGAATGAGTCAGAGATGGGTCATAAAACATAGCATTTTTGTCTAAAAATGCTAAATATTTCAAGTAAAGTCTTAACTATCAATAGACAGAGGATAGGAGAACCAAGCTATATGCAAGTAAATCAGCGGCTAGAAAAAACTAACACACAGGGTAGCTCAGAATAGAGCGCGAGAGAGGAGCTAGAGGCGTTCTGACTGCTCACACACTCCAGTGAGAAGCAAGGAAATAGCATGATGCTAACTTTGTTCTTCCTGTGATTGGGAGTAATCCGTCTCAAGGAGAAAAGCTTCAGCCTCTCTGCCTCTATGAAAAGGCCTGTGCATTCCTGAGGGGCTCTAGAATTTTCCTTTTTTAAAAAAGCCAGTTAGAAGTGTCCAGAAGGCAAAGCCTATGCCTAACACTTTCTAGCATTGGCAGCCACCTCATATCCCACCCAATGTAAATTCAGACTGCACAGAGAAAATTGGAATGCTGGTCCACTTCCCCAAAACACACATCCTAGTTAAGCTGTTCCTGGAGAACTGTGGTTCTTAACCTTTTAGGGTTTCTAAATCCTTTCAAAGAATTTAATGAAAGCTATGGACTTTCTTTTTGATCCCAAACATATACCTACATCCAAAATTTTGCATTCTTATCCTAGACTCCTTTAAAATTCTTCTTAAGAAATCCTACAGTATCAAGCCTCTTCCTAGTCCTTCTGTGGAACTTGATCTCTAGCCAAGGTTTTGTTTGGTTTTAGAGCTCATGAGACCTTTTTTATAGTCTTCCAACTCTCAAGAAAGGTAATTTCTAGTAATTCTGTAAGACTAACCAAATCCAGGTTAAAAGAGAATGGCTTTGGAAATCTGCCTATTGTCTAGTTTTAGTTATGTCCAATTTAGAACAAAGAACTGAATTTCAAAATATCAGGATCTTTACCAAGGAAAAGAGTGAGAAATCTCTCATGTGTAATAACTAAGTCAGACTAGAGCCCATAAAAGACCTGCCAACACATGCCTTTGACTCTATAGATGCTCGCACTAAACTGTTGCAGTAATAAAACAGGTCAAGGCTTAACCTCATGGAAAATGATAAATAAGATGATGGGATGTCCTTCTGTCTTAGGTCTGTCGTAGTGGGCATATGTATTATATGATATACCATCATATGTGAGTGTGCTTGTATCTGTGAATCAGGATGCTCAAACACAGGCATATGCACATATGACCAAACTTGGTATTTAAATGGTTAATCTTCATTTGTGCTTTAGGTTTTCTGAGGAAGGTAACTGAAGACATCCAAGACAATCACAGTGGCATCATATCAATACAAATGAATTCAGATGAGAGAAACTTATTGTCATCCATTACTATATTTTTCTTCTAAAATTTGTTTAGTATCACGCAATACCTTTCTCCAGAGATATAAATTTATTCAAAGTACATGGTACATGTCATATTTGGGAACTGAAATTTATGGAACTGTGTATTCTGAACATAAAAGCAGTTCAAACTAAAAATTTCAAACAGTCAAGATAAAAACAGAAAAGTCTTTCAAAGATTTATGTTCTTTTCTGGTGTAACAGAAAATTATAAATTAGTAAATCACTTAGGAATATCTTCATATTTTATTTTAAAATTACTTAGCTTAGCGTGTCATTCTATAAATAGAATAATTGAACTTCTTTCACATCTCAAAAATTAACTCAGCTTTGAGGAATATAAAACAGTAATAAACAATAAAAGTATTTATATATGTATAATACACCCAAACACATTTGCACACTTACAGCACACATGTATGAATGGAACTCAGGCTAGCTATAGGAAATGAACTTTGCCTACTGCTCGTATTACCTCTAGAATAAATGTGATTTTCAGACAGGAGACTGGGGAGAACCTTCCATTACTTTGCGACCTCCAAATGAAGCCACAGCCTCAACTCCAGTACAGTACTGGCAGCACCACCCAGAAAAGCTCATCTTCCAGTCTTGTGATTACAAAGCTTTTGTAAGTTACCTTGAATTCAGTATTCGGGTACCAGTGGGGATAGAGGATATATTTCTGACTTGTTTACTTTTGTATTGAAAATATACCAAAATGTCCATCGTTGAAATTCCTAAAATGTTCTCCCCTTCTCTTTTTCTTAAAGTAGCCTTCTATCCACAGAGAAAGTCCAAATTTACAAACTTTTTAATCCTGTAAGCTTAAGGTTTGTTTTGCCTTCTTCTTATATAGCTGTATATCTTAAATGATATGTGATAAAGCACAATCTTAAAATGGAAATGAGTAAAAATGTACAGCATGTAGATGTCTCCACTCAATGATCTCAGAACATTGGGTCTACCCCTTTATGTAAATATCAGATTCTTTTCCTTGTCATTATTAGGATTATATATCTGGATATTTTTTTTTAATAGGAGAGGGAATCAGTTAGGCTTAGCTGACAATTGTAATATGAACAGGTCAATGTTCAAAAGGTACCATAGGTTTAGGGGCACTGGTGGTTGTCATGACAACAGCAGGAAAAGCGACTGAACCTTCGGCAACACATCGAAACTGCCCCTCTTAAAAAGAAACATTTCAATTAGGACAAACTTTCCTGATAACTTAAAAGGTAAGGATTTTGCCAAGATCATTTCCTTAATTTGATTAAGATATGGGCATTCTGGTTATCTCATAGCAATTTAGGCTTTTTTTCATTTTGTGCTCTCTGCACCTCTTTTACTGTTTACTTATCTTGAAGCTTTGGATTTATTTCAATAGTAATGTCCCAAAAACCGTAGGATTGAAATTGCTCCTTCTTCCTCCAAAGCTGAAACACCAAATCCCTGAGCCTTTCTGAACATTTCTTTCCTCGAGGCTGTTGACCAAGCTCTCGGCTGTAGTGTCCTTGCACGTCCTCTTCAACTCGGCACCTCCTGGGTCTACA